>NW_007738767.1:36455-39389 GCF_000696425.1 Galeopterus variegatus
TTGTAGTTTGGAATAAATGCGAATGAGCCATAGTAAGCAACATTTAATAATATTGGTAGTCTAGGGAAAATAACACTGCACTTTAGATTTACATAACTTATGGGCCGGCCTGGTGGTGCACTGCTACAGTGCGCCGCTTGGGAGTGCGGTGGCGCTCCCGCCGAGGGTTCGGATCCCACATACAGACCGGCCGCTCACTGGCTGAGCGAGGTGTGGGTGCAACACCAAGGGTTGCGATCCCGTTGCCGGTCCCGGTCCGGTACGGGCGCGACACTGAGGGTTGCGATCCGTTGCCGGTCACGAAAAAAGACAAAAAAAAAAAAAAAAAATACTTCATAGGTATCATTTCACACACTATCCCAGCATTCCTCAGTGTTAGATTGATCTAGGTATTACCAATATATGGTTCAATACAATTTAGAGGAGGCCATTCTTTTGGACCAAGTTCCTGCACTAGGCCCCAAATGACCAAACTAAAACTCAAAATGGATTCACTCTTGCTAAGTTCTATGTCACCAACCCTAAACTAAGTTGTGGTCTGACTTACTGAGAAATCAGGAGAGAAAGATAACAGCCAGTTTCCCAAACGGGCCAGTTTGAATCTTCAATAGGCATGATAACGAAGTTCCCTCTGCTTTAATCCTTACACAAAAAGGATAGCCTCAAGTAACTCAGTTAACTTCCTTAACTTAGTCCTAAATAATCAATTATTTTTCTATTGTGCTGTCTCTCTGTCCCTGCCTTACTAGGAAAGTAACTTTGAATCGACCAATCTGCTTTTTGTTCCTCGTTTTTGCTTTTTCCATCCTTTTCTGTCTATAAAACCAACTTCCTCTGCTTGACTCATTGGAACAATTATTATATTTGATGGAATGACACATTGCTTGATTCTAGATTCATGATAAAGCCAATTGAGATGTTTAACTAGTTTTGTTGTAATTTTGTCCTTTGACAATAATTTTAAAGAATCAAGTGATAAAGATTGAAGAATTTGGATCCTCCAGCTGTTGCAGAATAGAGCTAAAAATGGAAATAAAGCCTCAATCCTTTTCTGGATCTGGGCTCTTTAATCCCTTTAGCCATGTGTGTCACCAGCCTCTAGGTCTCATAGGCAGATGGAAGACTCAGTTAAGACAGAAAGAAAACGTTTAATAGTGAACGTGAGAAGATAGAATAAAGTCATGGTAAAGAAAGACACTAATGAGTGTTTCCAGTGCTGCTTTGTAGTATTCTAATCTTGGACTGTTATCACACCATTAGCTAAAGGGAAAGGTGGCAGTTGCTGCTTGGAAGACATTTGGTTGCTTAAGAATTCAGACATCATTTTGTTTTCACAAAATGTGCATTCTTAGGGTAGACTGCAGAAGATGACTTTTTAAGAAGATAAGTAATGAACACTTAAAACTCTGAAAAGATTTTTGAACCAGTCATCTTTCCTAGAAGAAAATCAGTCTGCATCCCAAGTGCTGCTTTTACAGGCCTGGTATCTTTGTAGGCTCCGGATATCTTAAATAGTTAAAAGTAAAGCTACCTTTTGTATTTTCTTTTGACGATATATATATTTTGCTCTTTAATGACATTTATCCTCTTCTTTGGTTAATATGCTTACTTGCGTTTGAAGAGATTGGGTCCGTATTGTTTTTGGACAAAGGAAATTTGTGAACAAATGGGTATTTTCTGATTGTATGTGACTATAGTGACCATTTGGATCTTCAGTGTAATCCCATATGTAGAAGATTTAGTAACTATGACTGGCAACTCAAAGAAATAAAAATCAAAAGTATCTGACTGGTCAAGGGAGGAGAATCATTGGTTATTGCTGATGAAGGCCAATTGTGAACCACAGCCCATGTTATGACTATTATACTTTTGTGAGTTCATTATGCAATGGACCAGTAATCATAGAGGTCTTCATTACACTTTTTTTCTTGTTGTTGTGAGAGTTGTATTTAATTACATGAAAGTCAAAATGTTACTGCCAGACTGGGCTCTGCCCTCTCTCATTAAACAAATACAAATGACTTGAAAATCCAGAAGTTGATGCAACGATTAGAATGTTTATTCAGTTAACTGGCATCTGGGTGATGACCAGGCTAAAATCATCCCACCTTCTGATGTCTATTCTGCGGTTAATAAAGGGGAAGAGGCAGGAAGATGAGGAAAGGGTCTTTGTTCTATAGAAAAAAAGGAGGGAGGGAGGAGTCTGGGAGCAGCAGATGGTCTGAGTCAAATGTCAGGGTCCCACGATGGATTGGAAACTTCAGCATCACAGAGTCTGTGGTGAGCTTCAAGTCCTTGATGTTACCTCAGAGTTGGAGGCCTTATCTCCTAGGGAGAGCTCATGGAGGATAACCTTAGTCAGACATCATAAAAATATCTGACGTGGATTTCTAATTAATGTGAATGCAGTTTTCCTTTAAGTGAGAGAGGGAGTTTACAATCAGCTAGGTTGTCTTGCCTCTCTCTTATATCTCCTCTTGTTTGCAGCCAATTAGAGAGTTAAGAAAATCAAGAAACTTAGTTTCAGTCCTGAATTGTAGGTGCACCCCCTCTGAAGTAAATCAACAGAAGATGCAGTAATTTCATCTCCCAGCAGTCTCAATTCTTCTGCTAACCTCAAGGAATTGATAATTGTCAGTTTCCAAGTTAAGGGCTGACTGAAACGTTCTGCTTGGTCTTAGTTACCCCAAAGATGGTTGTTTTTCTGGCTAAGGTCCATTTTAAAAAGTCAATATTCCCTTTTGTTTTTATACATACAGAGCAGATGCTAGTTTACAGATTACACACCAACCAAACAGCAATGTTAACTATATTCTCTGTAAATCGGTTGTTTATGACACTTTCCCCCAAACTAACGTAATTCCAAGTCTAAGAGTTAAAAGAAATAAAGAAAAATCAGCACTTGCTTCTTCAGAATTTCATGTCTGCAGTTTG
>NW_007738767.1:40908-41290 GCF_000696425.1 Galeopterus variegatus
CATAGATCTGAGTCTTTTACTCACTTAATCTGCTCCCTGTAGAGGTTAATGTCTGCAAATGATTTGCTATTATTGAAGGCAAATAAACAGAGGAAGCCTTTGCCTGTCCTCCTGTATTGCTCTCTCATGGCACTGTAGTCCCCTTGTCCAGGTGTACCCATATGTGCAACAGGCACATGTCACTCTATAAATGCCTGTTTTTGTTAAGAATCCTTTGTGGTGGGATCATATTCATCTACAAAGTGGTTCTGGATTAGCAGATTGTCAATGTGCTTTTTCTACCATCACATGCTCCAACCATCACCAGTTTGTACTCAGTCATTCCACACCAGCAAAAATGTCAAGCTCTGCTGCCTCCACTTCAGATGAATTTAGGACAACT
>NW_007738768.1:0-1414 GCF_000696425.1 Galeopterus variegatus
CACGTATACTGTGCGGGTGGGTTAGAGGCCGCGTAGCAGAAGAGGCTGAGGTTTGCTCCTGGACGGTAAGATGAGTCTGGGGGGGAAATGGTGGGGGTGTCCGGGCCATCTGGAGCAAAGAGAATAAAGCCACATGTTATGTCATCTGTGGGAAGGGGACACTCCTGCTCTATTGAAGGGCCATAGTACTGCTTTGATCTGCATCCCAACCTTGCTTTAATCCCCCTTGTTCACTGAGCCTGATTCTGAGACCCTAACCTGTTTCTCACTTCCTGTTCTGTTGACCCTGAGATTCCCAAGACAGAAGCAACCCCTTCCCTCCTGTTCTTGGCTCGAAGCTTGACCTGTCGGGATTTGCCTTGGTCAGATATCATGGCCATCCTGAGTTTCTTGGAGCGAGGGTCTCTGTACTTGTACATGAGGGACTGAGTGGTCTGTCCTTTGGCTCTTGTGACTTGCTCTGGCAGTCTGGGTCAGGGGGAACAGAAGTTACTCACAGGAAATATTCAGGGTGACTGGGTCACTGCGGCCAGTGCTCACTGGGTTCTGGGTTCCACATTCATAGGGCCCTGTGTCATTCCTCATGACACTAAGTAAAGTGAGAGTCCTGTTGTCCGGGGACAGATCTAGCCTGGAACTGAGCTGGAGGCTCTNGTTGCCTCTCTGGGTTTGTTGCTGACCAGGTGACTGCCTGACTGACCTTGGGACATGTGGGCACCGAGTCCCTTCCAGCTGCACAGTCCTGCACTGCCTAGCTGAGGTGTGTTTTCTCTGAGGTGTTTCTTTTCAAGGACATCTAGGAAGGGCCATGATGGGGACTGGATGTTTGAGCAGAAATAAAACACATGAAATACCAGGAACAAGCCTGGTGATCAGTTTAGTAGTCAGGGTGTGTACCAGAAGGTGGGGACACACACACACTCACACACACACACACACACACACACACACACACACACACACACAGCATACATGTGTTTGTATATGCCCAGTACTCTTCATTCTCTCTCTCTGTATATAATTTTTGGCACAGCCCCTTCCCTCCATGCAGGACTCCATGGCTGAGTCTCTCTGCTTCTCCAAGTGAACATCACTCACTGTCGTATGTGGTCATCGCATGCGATGGTGTCCACAGGTTTCTACAACTGGTAACATCAGAGCCAGGACACAGCTCAGAGGCAACTGTCCCGAGGCTCGCTCTCATCCCATTTCCCTGCAACCTGACCTGAGGGAGGCCCTGGTGTCCACTGGTGGCACGTTTAGCCAGATTCAGGACAGGCCACCTGGGCACCTTCTCCACCTGCCCCAGTCCCAGCCTAGATGGCGTCAGCGCAGAGCAGTGACTGGGCAGCCGGGAGCAGAGCAGGAAGTAGAACTACGATCTGCTCATCCTCATCTGTGGCGTTTCCTCCTT
>NW_007738768.1:1505-2937 GCF_000696425.1 Galeopterus variegatus
TGTGTCACAAGATAGATGTATGAGAATTTGGGGACACAGAGAATGTGAGGCCACCTGCTGTGTGTCTATGAGAAGCATGCTTTCTCACATGTGAACTGAGCAGCAGCACTTCATTATGGACAAACATAAGATCGGAAGTTACAGACCCCCTGGCGTCTCTCCTAGATCCTCCCTCACAAGCTGACGCCCTGACCAACTTCGGGACATGTGGGTGCTGAGTATCTTCAGGCTGTACATTGCTCAGCCTAGGACAGTTTTCTCTGAGGCTTCCCTTTTAAAGGATAGTCTAGGATGGGTCCTGATGGGAACTGGGTGTTTGAGCAGAAATGACAAACAGAGACCAGGAGCAAGTGTGGAGTGAGTTCAGAGGTCAGGGCACAGGGACACAAGGTGGGAAAGTTCTGCTCAGGTGTTTGATGGTGACTGACTTGATCCTGTGAACTAATAATAGTGGAGCATAATCCAAGGAATGAGCTAGAAAAGAGTGAGGGGAACAGGCAGTGGTTGTTGGCTTTGGCAGCAAAGCCATGTTCTCTATCCTTGCTCTTTGATGTCCGTTCTCCCACTGCACCTGTATGGACCGTGTGTGTTTGGTGGACGTGAAATAAAAGTTGGAAAAGTTAAATTTCTGCCATACGTGAACATTGTTATTAGCACCCAGGATCTAGAACCAATTTCTGAGAGGAGTTTATCTCTGCAGAGCAGGGTAAGGTCTTAGGCACAGCTCTGACGTCCAGCAGGATCACAGTATGATCAAAGGAAGGTGCTAAAGTCAGTTTGAAATCAGCGACTCCCTTGGTAGAGAGAGACCTGTGAGTGCTGTTAAGAGGACAGAACTGGTCAGAGGGGAAGGCTGAGGTGGCTCTTATATAAAGGGAGCATGAAGAGGGTGGAGCAAGATGGCCAAGTAGAGTAGTCTGGCGCTTGTCCCCCTCCCCACAAAAGAGACCAAAGCAACAAACAACTGTACTTGGACTGGAATAACTGAAGAAATATGCTGCAGAGCACGAGGGAGTGGAGAAACCTTATGGAACACAGAAGAAAGCACCGTAGAGAGCAGAACTACAGGGACTGGCTTGGGGTCAGACAGAGAAAAGGCAAGCTGGAAAAACCCCATCTGTTTACACTGCTACCACAAATGTCACTAATCCCTGCCAGAGGAGGGTTCCCCAGTCCTCACAGGTCCCAAAGCCACTTGGAGAGTAACTGGGAGTTTGTGCAGCTTTACCACCTCATAGTAGAAGACCAGGGAGAGGAACCTAACCCCAGCCTAAGCAGTTATGTTACAGTGTCATTTTGAAGCTAAACACTTGGCTAGAGTGTAGCCTGCCCGGGCAGCTGGTGGAAACAGTCTTCCTCTATCCTCAGGGCCCACCTTCATTCCACCACATTCACAGGGGTGTCTGCAGGACCATGACTCCAGGTGCCTGGT
>NW_007738768.1:3919-25938 GCF_000696425.1 Galeopterus variegatus
AACCAGCCTGCCAGTAGCCCTGCCTTTCCCCCTGACCCTCTACAGAGCTGCCAGAGCCTGCTTCACCAGTGTACACCTGCTTCCTGACCAACACTGATCAGGCAGTGGCCTGCCTTCTCATAGCAAGCCTCTACAGATCCATCAGACTCTGCTGTTTCCTGAATGACAGCAGAGCAGGCAGTGGCTCTGACCCTCCATGAAAGGCCTCTACAGAGCTTCTTAACCTGGCTGTGCCTTTGTAGGCTTGTTCCAGGCCCAATGCCTGATCCAACGGCCCTCTACAGAGTTGTGAGACCCTGCAGCACCAGTGGTCACCTGCTCCCTGAATGACAGCAGAGAGGGCAACAACTTTTCCTTATTACAGTAGGCCTCTGAAGAGGTGCCAGGCCTGCCTGCACCCTTGCAGGCTTGGTCCAGGCTTAGGAGCTGATCCAGCAGCCCTCCACAGGGCTGCTGGGCCCTGCTGCTCTGGTGTATGCCTACTGCTTGCCTGACAATGAACCAGGTGGTGGCCTTGCCTCTCTGTGGTAGGCCATAATGAAGCTTCTAGGCCTTGCTACATTCATGTTCACATGCTCCAGGCTTTACTGCTTATCCAGCAGCCCTCCCAGGAACTGCCAGACTCTGCTGCACTGGTGTGTGCCTGTAACCTGCTGCACAGTGAATGGGGTGGTGGCTTGCATCCTCAGGCAGGCCTGCATAGAGCCATCTGGCTCTGCTGTGCTGATGCATGCCAGTCGCTGCCCAGACAGTGACATCCACTCCTTTGACAGGCCTTGGAAGAGTTGCCCCACCTTGGGCCCAGGATCACCCATTTCCAGTCCAAAAGCTCATCAGGCAGTGCACCACCACCTAGAGACACAGCATCAGAGCTTCACCCACACATGGCCTAATAGCTGAGCAGGCAGAAACTCTGAGCCTCAGAGAGATCAGCGAACAGCCATTTGGCTCTCTGTGTCCACACATGCCTGGCCCACCAACTAGCCAGGAAGCTCCAATCCAGTAAAACAGTACAAGTGTTTGCACACATTCCTGCAGATATCACATAAGGGGATTACAACCAAAGAAATGACACAGAAACTATGCTACTGAGTCCATGCAGAACAAACTCAATGCCATATATCAAACATATACCTTAGGACTCACTGTAGGGGAAAAAAATCATTTTCATGTAATCCACTCCATAAAATTTGGAAAAGCAATTACTCAGTTATGCATGATGATATCAATGTGAGGACACAGAAACATGAAAAAGCAAGGGAACGTAATGATCCCAAAGTAACACAGTAAGGCTCCAGCAACAGATGCCAAAGAAGAGGGCAGTTACTAAATGCCATTAAAGGAATTTCAAATAATGATCTTAATGAGCCTCAGTGAGATACAAGGGAATACAGACAAACAGTTCAGTGAAATCAGGAAAACAATTCAGGATCTGAATGAGACATTTAACAAAGAGATGAAATCAGGAAAAAGAACCAAACAGAAATATTGGAGCTGAGAAATTCAATGAATAAAATGAAAAATACAACTGAGAGCTTCACCAACAGATTAGATCAAGCAGAAGAGAGAATTTCTGAACTTGAAGACAGATCTTTTGAAATAGCCCAATCAGAGGGGAAAAGAAATTTTTTTTAAAATGAAGAAAGCTTATGAGAATTATGGGACACCATTAAGTGAACATAATGCAGAGGGGGATGTAGGCACAGTCCAGGCCATAAAGTCCTCTGTGTGTGTGAAGTAGAATTGACCCCACCCCAACACCCAGAGGTCATAGAGGAATCACATACCGTATACATGGAACTGTCCGGATGCTTGCTCAGTGCTGAGATATGCATCTGTGGTTTGTAGTGTGTAGTATCCTGTGTCCTCCACAGTGACATTCTGCAACAGTAGGGATCCATTGGGAAATACTCTCTCTCGACCGCTGTATGCAGGCCCTGAGATATTTATTTCAGTATGTATAACATACGATATAATAAGTTGGTCGCTGAGCACTCCTTGCCCTTTATACCAGTGATAGACTAGAAGATTCTCTGGCAGGTTGTGGACAAGTAGAAGAACATCCTGCGCTTCAGCAGCATTGAAGGGCACTGATTCAACAGTGAGTTGAGCAGTGTGGGGTGGGATCCAGAAGGTTAAAAGTGAAACTAGGAGGGAAGAGTGAGAATAAGTAAAGATTGGGGCCTATGTATTGGGTTGGAAGGACGGAGCCCTGGGTTCTGACTAGGTCTCCTTATCTTTCAGCTTGGGGTGTGTGTGTGTATGTGTGTGTGCATGCATGTGTATATGACATGTATGTGTGAGTGAGTATGTGTGTGTGAGTGAGCGTGTCTCCTACTCGGTCAAGGTCAGCAGTGTGACCACTATTGCCTCACTGCCTCTGAACTTGCCATTCCCTCTATTTGGAATGCTCTTCCCTGTTGTCTGCAGGACTCCCCCACACTGCCCTTAGATAACTCCTCACATTAGCACATTCTTTGGAGACATCTTCCCTGACCTCCTTCTCTAGAGCCCCTGGGTCTTCACTTTCTGACCTTTCCCTGCTCCGTTCCCTCCATGGCTCTTGTCAGCACCTAACCTCACCTTCTAGATCTCTTTGCTTCTGTGTTTTCCTCCCCACTACAGCATGAGCTCCATGAAGGCAGGGGCTTGTGTGATCATTTATTTATTTCAGTGCCTGGAACAGGCTGACGACACCTGTGGATGAACTGATGAGTGTTCCCAGGGCCCTGTGAGTCCTGGTGGCTTTTTGCTAGTTTCTGAGGTAGGTGGTTAAGCACAATGTTTAATACCCCAGTTGTGTTCTTATATGGAGCATCCTTCTGACCAAGTTATTATTATCATTTTCCAAAATGTAGTGTTTGGTGATGATTAACTTGGAAAGCAAAGAGCAAATGAGATTTTTCTGCCCCTTCTCAATCCCAGAGAAATGTGATTTTCCTGCTGCTGAGTCTTCTGGCTCCTTGTTGTCATCTCCCTTCAGGTTCCAAATAGAAGCCACCTGTCCCTCTCAGAGCCCTGTCCTCCCCAGGGACATGTCAGCCAGTCTCTGTGCTCTCATCCACCTGCCCACTCCCAGGGATTGGTCCCCTCTCACCTGTGAGCAGGAGCCCCTGCCATGGGATGTGACATTTGCAGTGAGATGCTGAGGGGAGCTCCATGGCCTCTGCTGCCTGCTCTGTCCTCCGTCTGTGGAGAAGAGCTTCTGCTCCAGTAATGCTCTGAAGCACTGCTGCTGAGATGTGTCACCTCTGCTGTCCTTCCTCCCTCTGCACTGAGCCTCCTCCCAGGGCAGGAGCAGTTCCCAGGGTCACATGGGCAGGGGCGGGGTCTCTGCCAGGAGGCCTCTCTCCCCTACCCTCTCAGTTCTGCCTTCTTTGTGCATATCTCCCCTTTCCCCCTGTCTGTTTCAGTTCCCCAGGCCACACTTTTAGAAACAAGGATGATAGGGATTCCTGTCCACCAAGAGGATGACCCACAAGCTGCAGCAATGACCTTTGCTGTGTCCTGGCCTTGGGTCTTTCAGTACCACACAGAGAGGCTCTGGGTACCTAAATCCAGGTCTGAGATTTCCCATGTGACACAGAAATCAGCTAATCACCTGGATCTTCTCAATATTCTACAATCTGGTAGGAAGGACACTCCCAGCAGGAGGTGACAGAGTTGACTCTGGGGGCAAGAAAGGGGCAGCTCAGTGTTGATTGGTGAGAAGACTTGCCCTCTATCTCACTGTCACCAGCTTGGCCTCAGATCCAGGGATCGAGAACCAAACCCGAGTGTTTCAAAGAAGCTGCAGGTCCTGGGTGTGAAGGGGTAGGGGTCCTGCATGTCCAGAGAAGAGAAGACTGTGGGAACAGAGGTCAGGTGCTCCATTGCCCTAGGGGAAGGTTTCATGGAGACCCTCCCTCCATTTGTCTGTAGGTTGAGCTGTGACTCAGGATCCATCCATGATCTCCCTAACTGTTCTGGGTATCCTCTGTCCTCTGCTAGGCTGACTCTCCTGTGGTCATCTCACCTTTCCCCAGGAAGATCCAGGAGAGAATGGGAGCTGCAAGGGACCACTGGCAGAGCAGAGTTCTTAGAGATCCTTAGAAAAAGCAGATGAGACAGAGCAGGTGCAAAGGAGTGACCCGGAAGGTTTTGTTGGAGCAAGAGATAGAAATTAAGCACCACCTTTACCTCTTTAGTGAAAGCTACGCTCCTGTCTCAGATGAATTTACGTACTGAGTGTTGTGTGTGCATCACGATATTGCCCCCTGGAGGGTATGAGGAGACCTGCAGCCAGTGTCAGGGGCTGCACCAGGGATGCTGTCTAGGCTCCAAATAGTGTGAGTGGCCATGGCTCCTGGGCAGACCCCATCACTATGGGCTCTAACCTCCTGGCTGCAGGGTCAGGTAAGCCAGGGTCCTGCTTGTTGAGGATCTCCAGGTTGCCGACTCCATTGCCTTGCAGGATGAGCTGAGAGAGAGGATTGGAGTTGTCCAGAGGACTCTGGGTTCATGTCTGTGAGGACTGTCCATCAGAGGAATGTGCTGCCTTGGAAGGAGCCATATGTCCCTGGGGCATTAGGGGAAGGGCCTGGGAAGGAGTCTTGAGGCTTTAGTGAGAGGATGCTGCCTGGATTGCTGGTTTCCTGAATGCCCAGTGTTTCCCTCCATCACAGCACTGGGGGTGAGCCATCAAAGTCATCTGTGTCTCTGTCTGTTGTCTGCCCTAGACCTCCCCACAGGTCCCAGGAACTGGAGCAGCTCCCATCTGGAGACTGAGAAGGGGATCTGTGGGTTCCTCTGTGAAGGGAGAGGAGGCCTGTGGGCCCTCCGCCCTGCTGCATAAGCAGATCCTGGGTTATCCTGTCCTGTCCTGCATGGGAAGTTCCCCTCATTCCCCAAGGACTCCTTGGGTTGTGGAGGATCTGCAGGGCCCCTAGCCAGGTATCCCCACACATCAGAGACCCTTGGAGATCAGGAGTCCCTCCATGACTTTCTTTGTGGTCAGTGTGGAGCTCAGTCCTGTCTTGGTCATCACTCCAGCTGGGATGGAGGATGCACAGTTTGTGTCCGGTCAGGCATCTTTGTGAGAAGAGGAAGGACATAGGTTGCCTGTCCAGATGCCAAGCATTTAATGAGTGTTAATTGAGCATCTTTTTCATGTCACGTACTGTGCTGCATTCTGGGAATTCCATAGAGACCAGGATAGACATGGTCCCTGAGTTTGTGGAGTTTCTTGGTGGCAGTGAAGATGGGTACTCAGTGAACATCGTGGAACTAAGGAGTTCATAATAATGGAGAGCAGGGCTGTGATGGGACACCATCCGGGGTGTCCAGAGCCTGTGAAGGGGCCAGCTTCACAGGATGTGACCTGTGTTGTCACAAGGACAACTACAATTAGAAATTTCCTGTACTTAATATAATGCCATTATGTCATGGCGCTGAAATTCTTTTCTTATTTAAAATTTTTATTTATTATTAGCATATTCACTCTTAAAAATTGTGATATTTCTTTATGACTTTTGCCTGAACTCTCACTCCCCAAACCCCCTCCCTCCCTAGCGCCCATCTCTAGCATCCTTAGGTTTGTTCTCTCCTTCTGATAGTTCAGTGCATTGTTGCAGTCTTTTCTTTCTTTCTCTCCTTCATTCCTTCCTTCATTCATCCCTTCTCCCTCCCTCCCTTCCTTTGTTTCCAGCAGCCAGTTATGAGGGAGAACATGTGGTATTTCTGTTTCTTTGCCTGGCTTATTTCACTTAACATAATTTTCCCCAGACTCATCTATGTTGCTGCAAATGGCAGCATTTCATTCTTTTTTTATAGATCACTAGTATTCCATTGTGTATATATACCACATTTTCTTTATTCAATCATCCAACGATGGACACTCAGGTTGGTTCCATATTTTGGCTATTGTAAATAGAGCTGCAATGAACATGGGAGTGCAGGTATCCCCTCAAAATGGTGATTTCCATTCCTCTGGATATGTCCCCAGCAGTGGGATTGCTGGATTCTATGGTAGCTGTTTGAGAAAACTCCATATTGTTTTCCATAATGACTTTGCCAGCTTAAACTCCAACAAACAGTGTAGAGAGTTCCTCTCTTTCCACGTCCTTGCCAGCATCTGTTATTTTCAATCATTTTTAAGAACGGCCAGTCTAACCGGGGTGAGATGATATCTCAATGTGCTTTGATTTGCATTTCTCTGATGACTAGTGATGCTGAGCATTTTTCCATGTACATGTTGGCCATTTGTATGTCTTCTTTGAAAAGTGTCTACTCACCTTCTTTTGCCCATTTTTTAACTGGATTATTTGGGTTTTTTACTGTATAGTTTGAATTCTTTGTATATTCTAGATATTAATCCCTTATTGGATGTACAGTTTGCAAGTATTTTCTCCCATTCCATAGGTTGTCTTTCTGCTCTGTTGATTGTTTCCTTTGCTGTGCAGAAGATTTTTAGTTTGATATAATCCCATTTATTTATTATTTCTTTGGTTGCTGGTGTTTTTAGGGTCTTGTTCATAAAGTCTTTCCCCAGTCCTATCACCTGAAGTGTTTCCCCTATATTTTCCTTCAGTAATTTTATGGTTTCAGGTCTTATATTTAAGTGTTTAATCCATTTTGAGTTGATTTTGGTATATGGTGAGAGGTACAGGTCCAATTTCATTTTTCTGCATATAGATGTCCAATATTCCCAGCACCACTTATTGAAGAAGCAGTCTTTTTCCCAATGTGTGTTCTTGCTGCCTTTGTCAATGATCAGTTGACTATAAGTATGTGGGTTGATTCCCAGGTTTTCTGTTCTGTTCCATTGATCCGAGCATCTGTTTTTGTGCCAGTACCATGCTGTTCTGATTACAATAGTTTTGTAATATAATTTGAAGTCAGGTAGTGTTATGCCTCCAGCTTTATTTATTTGTTTGTTTCTTTATTGATTTATTTGGTTAGGATTGCTTTGGATATTCAGGGTCTTTTGTTTGTCCATACGAATGTTTGGATTGCTTTTTCTATTTCTGTGAAGAATGTCATTGGTATTTTGATGGGGATTTCATTGAATCTGTAGATTTCTTTGTGTAGAATGGACATTTTGACAATGTTAATTCTTCACATCCAAGAGCATGGTATGTGTTTCCACTCTTTTGTGTCCTGTTTATTTTCTTTCATTAACATTTTGTAGTTCTCATTGTAGGGATCTTTCACCTCCTTGGTTAAATTGATACCTAGGCATTTCATTTTTTGGTGACTATTGTAAATGGGCTTGCTTTCTTGATTTCATTTTCTGCTAGTTTGTTATTGGAGTGTAAAAATGCTATTGATTTTGGGGTGTTGATTTTGGATCCTTCGACATTACTGAATTTGTTAATCAGCTGTAATAGTTTTCTGGTAGAGTCTATATGTTTTTCTATATATGAGATCATGTCATCAGCAAACAAGGACAGTTTGACCCCATCCTTTCCAATCTCGATGCCCTTTACTTCTTTCTCTTGCCTGTCTGCACTGGCTAGTACTTCCAATACTATGTTAAAACAGGAGTGGTGAGAGTGGGCATCCTTGTCTTGCTCCTGTTCCTAAGGGAACACTTTCAGCTTTACCCCATTCAGGATGATATTGGTGATTTGTTTGTCATTAATTGCTTTTATTGTATTGAGATAATTTCCTTTTATACATAATTTGGTGAGAGTCTTAATCATGAAGCAATGTTGAATTTTGTTGATTGCTTTTTCTGCATCAACTGAGGTAATCATTAGGTTTTGTCCTTGGTTTTTTGATGTGATGTATCACATTTATTGACTTGCATATGTTGAACCAAACTTTCATCCCTGGGATGAATCCCACTTGATCATGGCGTATAATTTTTTGATGTGTTGCTGTAATCTGATTGCCAATATTTTGTTGAGGATTTTTGCATCTATGCTCATCAAGGATATTGACCTGTAGTTTTCCTTTTTGTTGTGTCTTTATCTTGTTTTGGTATCAGGGTGATGCTGGCTTCATAGAATGAGTTTGAGAGAATGGCTTCTGTTTCAATTTTTGGAAAAGTTTGAAGAGAAGTGGTATTTATTCTTTTTTGAAGGTTTGGTAGAATTCAGCTCTAAAGCCATTTATTCCTGATCTTTCTTTGTTGGAAGATTTCTGATTATTGCTTCAATCTTATTGCTTGCTATTGGCCTGTTCATGTTCTCTATTTCTTCTTGGTTCAGTCTTGGTCGTTTGTATGTGTCCAGAAATTTATCCATTTTTTCCAGGTTTTCATAATTTTTGGTGTACAATTGTTTATAATAATCTCTACTGATTCTTCTTATTTCTGTGGCATCAGTTGTAATATCTCCGTTTTCATTCCTGATTTTTGTTATTTGGATCTTCTCTTTCTCTCTCTCTCTCTTTTGTTGTTGTTGTTGTTGTTGTTGTTAACCTAAATAATGCTTTATCTATTTTATCTTGCTTCTCAAAAGACCTACTTTTGTTTCATTGATCTTTTTAATTGTTTTTTGTGGGGTCTATTTCATTTAATTCTGCACTGATCTTGATTATTTCTTTCCATCTGCTACTTTTGAGATTTGATTGTTGTTGTTTTTGTATTCCTTTGAGGCATAGTGTTAGGTCATTTATTTGAAAACATTCCACTCTTCTGATGTAAGCATTTATTTCAATAAAGTTCCCTCTTTGAATGGCTTTTGCAGTATCCCATAGGTTTTTGTATGATGTATCTTTGTTTTCAGTAGTTTGAAGAAATTTTTGATTTGCTGCTTAATTTCTTCTTGGACCCATAGATTGTTCAGGAGTCTGTTGTTCAGTTTCCATGCACTTGAGTAGTTTCCAGAATTTTACTTGTTTATTGATTTCCAGTTTTAATCCATTGTGTCCCGAAAAGATATTTGGGATGAACTGAATTTTTAAAAATTTGCTAAGACTTGATTTGTGACCTAGTATGTGGTCTCTCTTGGAGAATGTTCCATGTGCTGATGAGAAGACTGTATATTCTCTAGTTGTTGGATTAAAAGTTCTTTAGATGCCTCCCAGATATAATTGGTCTAAGCTGTAGTTTAACTTTTGTGCTTCTTTGTTGATTTGTTGCCTGAAAGATCCGTCTAATGGTGAGAGAGGGGTGTTCAGGTCACTCACTGTTATTGTATTTGGGTTCATCTCTTTTTTTAGGTCTAAGAGTGTTTGGTTTATATATCTACGTGCTCCACCGTTGGGTGCATACAGATTTATGATTGTCATATCCTCTATCTGGATAGGTCTCTTTATCATTATATAGTAGCCTTCTTAATCTCTTTTTATGGTTTTTGGTTTGAAGTCTATTTTATCTGATATAAGGATAGGTACCCCTGCTTGATTCTGGTTTCCATTTGCATGATATATCTTTTGCCATTCCTTCACTTTTAGTCTGTTTTTCTTTATAGGTGAGTTGGGTCTCTTGAAGATAGGATATAGTTGAGTCTAGCTTTTTAATCCAATCAGTCAATCTGTGTATTTTTTTTTTTTTTTTACTAGTAAGGGGATCATAACCCCTGGCTCAGTGTTGTCTGCACCACGCTCAGCCAGTGAGCGCACCAGCCATCCCTATATAGGATCTGAACCCGCAGCCTCGGCACTCCCAGCGCCGCACTCTCCCGAGTGAGCCACAGGGTCGGCCCAGTCAATCTGTGTATTTTGAATGGGGAGTTTAATCCATTTATATTCGTGGTCATTATTGATAACTACTGCTTTACTCTTGTCATTATATTGCTTTTTATTTAGATGTTTCAAAAATCATCTGTCCCTTTCTTCCCCTTATTTTTCATCTTCAGTGTTAGTTGGATTTTGAGGTGGTATGATTTAGCTTCTTTTTCTTTCTCATTTGCATTTTGGTTTTAATAGTGGGTTTTGCTCTTTCTTGTGAATCCGTGATATTGATTATCATTTTTCAGATTCCGGATGCAGGACTCCTTTGAGTATTTCTGCAGGGCTGGTCATGTGGTAGTGAACTCCCATAATTTTTGTTTGTCAGGGAAATGCATGATTTCTCCCTCATTTCTGAAGGATGACTGTGCTGGATATAGGATTCTTGGCTGGCAATTTTTTTCTTTTGGTCTTTTGAATATATCATCCCATTTTCTTCTGGCCTGCAAGGTTTCGGTTGAGAAGTTTGCTGTTAATCTGATGGGGGCTCCCTTATAGGTGACTTGGTGCTCTTCTCTTTCTGCTTTTAGAGTTTTCTCTTTGTCTTTGAGTTTTGCCAGTTTGATTATTACGTGTGTGGAGAAGATCTTTTTAGATTGAATCTGTTTGAAGATCTTTTGGCTTCCTGGATCTGAAGGTCAGCATCCCTACCGATACCTGGGAAGTTTTCTATTACTTCCTTGAATAAATTTTCAGTCCCTTTTCTTATTTCCTCCCCTTCTGGAATACCCGTGATTCGGATGTTTGTGCACTTTGGGTTGTCTGCTAGCTCTCTTAAATTATCTTCATTTTTAAAAATTCTTTTTCCTTTTTCCTGTCTGCCTGGGTTATTTCAAAAGGCCATTTTCAAGTTCTGAGATTCTTTCTTCTGCTTGCTCTAGCCTGCTGCTCAAGCTTTGTGTTCTGTTTTTTATTTCATTCATTTCCAGGAATTCTGTTACATTATTTTTTGTGTTATTAATATCTTTGTAAATTTCCTTCTTCATATCCTGGATATTTTTTCTTGCTTCATTGTGACTTCTCAATGGGTACAGGGTTTATGTTTAGAATGACAAACAAGTTTGGGAAATAGAAGTAGTAGTTGCACAGCATTGAAATGTAATTAATTAAACAAAATTGTATGTTTGAAAATGCTTAAATTGGCAACTTATGTTATGTATGTTTTAGCACAATAAAAAATTTGAAAAAAAATAAGTTTCAATCATATCCCCCTGTGTTTGCTGAGCCTGGGTCTGAGGCATTAACCTGTTTCTCCCTTCACAGGTTGTTGACCCCAAGCTTCTCAAGACAGGAGCAGCTCCCCACTTCCTGCTTTTGGCTCAAGGCTTGACCAGCTACATTTGCTTAGGGCAGAAGCACATGGCCATTCTGGGTGTCCAGGGGTGAGGGTCTATGTACTTGGATCTGGGAGGGACTGTGTGACCTGGCCCCTGGCTATGTGATTTTAGCTTGGCAGCCAGGGCCACCAGGGAACAGAAGTTACTTACAGAATACATCGAGGGTGAATGGCTCACTGTGGCTGGCACTCACTGGATTCTGAGTTCTACGTTCGTAAGGTCCTGTATTCATTGTGACTCTGAGTGAGAGACCTGTTGTCCAGGGACAGATCCAGCCTGTGATTGTGATTTGCCAATTTCTGGGATTGGTGGATAAGAGTAATGTTCATTGCCCTTGGGTCTGATCCCTGGTGGACAAGGAGCTTCCAGAGCACCTTCTCTCCTCTGTTTCTCCCCCTGGGCATGCTGACATTCCTAGGGCATCTCCTAAGTTCCCAAGGGCAATTGACTAATGTCTTGGTGCACCTGTCTGTCTATTATCTCCACCTCAAGGAGGTGAAGTAATAGCCTCTGTCCTTGCCTTGATATAGCTCTTGGGGTTGAGTCTTGGCTGGTGTCCAGCTCTGGGGGCTGGTGATAAGACTCAGGCAGCTGGTAAATCATTGTTCCCCATAAGCTCTGCCCAGGAGGCCAAAACCCAGCCTTGGCCACAGGCTTTAGGTCACCTGGAATCAGGAACCTTGGGATAGGGGTCTGCAGTAGAGGCTTCCTGAGGCTAAGCTTCCCTGTGAGGATCCCAGAGGTTCCTCAGGCCAGACCCTGACCAAGTCCGGCAGAATCTTCCTCAGGGTCATATCCTTGGGTGGGTGGGGTGACAGGGGGCTGGACTGAGACTGGTCTCCTTCTGCTGAGTGACCCCATCAGAGTGTCATTCTCTCTGCAGCTGGTGTCTGCAGGGTCAGAAATCTCGAGTAAGAAATTCTGATCTTTTGAAGTTTGTCTCCACAGTCTGTGTCCTGCACTACTGTTCAAACCCCAACATGGGACATAATGCAGAGGGGGATGTAGGCACATTCCAGGCCTGATAGTCTAGTGTGTGTGAAGTAGAATTGCCTCCACCCCAACACCAAGAGGTGTAGAGGAATCATTTATGGTATACGCGGAACTGTCCAGATACTTGCACAGTGCTGAGACTTGCATCTATGATTTGTAGTGTGTATTGTCCTATGCCCCAAATGGTTATGTTATGGAACAGCAGGGATCTATTG
This sequence comes from Galeopterus variegatus, assembly GCF_000696425.1. Lineage (NCBI taxonomy): Eukaryota > Metazoa > Chordata > Mammalia > Dermoptera > Cynocephalidae > Galeopterus > Galeopterus variegatus. The sequence goes on from NW_007738768.1 coordinate 16,122, forward strand.
GGGAATAATGTCTTTTGACTGCTGTATGAAGGCTCTGGGGTATTTTTTTGAGTGAATTTTATATATGCTACAATGCGAAGATTAGCACCTACCCTTTTTCCTTTGTACCAGACATAACTTGAGTATTCTCTGGCAGATTTTGGACAAAATTGTTGAACATCCTTCCCTTCAGCAGCATTGAATGGCACAGATTCCATAGTGAGTTGGGCAGTGGTGGGAGGGTTCCAGAAGGTTACAAGTGAGGACAGGAAGGAAGGGAGAGAAATCAGCCAACATTGGGACATATGGACTGTGATAAAAACAGGGAGCCCTGAGTCCTAAGCAGGTCTCTTTATCCTTCAAGTTTCGTGTGTGTGTGTGTGTGTGTGTGTGTGTCCTGCTAGGTTAGGGTCAGCAGTGTGACCTCCGTTCCCCCAGAGACTCTGAACTTGTCATTCCCTCTGTAATACTAGTCCTCAGTGTCTTTAAGGCTCACCCCCTAACTGCCCTCAGACCCATGCTCACATTCAGGGCACCCTGGGAGATGCCTTCCCTGACCACCTCCTCTAGAGACGCTGGTTCCTCACTTTCTGACCTTTCTCTGCTCTGTTCCCTCCATGGCTCTTGCCAACACCAGCAGTGGATTGAATGGTTCCCCCAAACCATTGAAGCTTAATCCCCACTGTAACTATTGAGGATGGGAAATCCTATTGTGGTCACTGAAAGGTGGGGACTTGTGGAGGTGATTAATTGTAAGGACCATGCCACCGTGAATGGACGTGGTTCTGAGGGCTTTAAAAGGAGAGCACATGAGAGTCTCTCTCTATCTCTGCTTGGCCATTTTCTGCCTTGTGAGACACCTGTATTAGTGTCACCACCGAGACCTTCACCAGATGTGTTTCCTGGACTTTGGGCTTCCTAGCCTTGGAAACTGTAAGCAATACATTCCATTTTCTTACAAAATACACACTTCTAAGTATTTAGTTATAAGCAACAGAAATGGCCTAATACAACACCTGACCTCACCTTCTAGATCTCTTTGTCTTCCTCCCCAGTGGAGCGTGAGCTCCATGAGGGCAGGGCCTTGTGTGGTCTTTGCTGTACCCCAGTGCCTAGGACAGGCTGCAGATACCTGTGGAAGAGTTAAGGAGCATTCTCAGGTTGCCCACATCCCGGTATTCTTCTGTCAATTTCTGAGGTCTGTAAGTGCAAAGGTTAGTGCCCCTGATTCTTTTTGCTTTTCTTGATTTTCACCGTGATGTAAATTGTTATTATCATCAGTTTTCAAAATTCAGTGTTCAGTGATGAATAACTTCAAAAACAAAGAGCAATTGAGATTCTCCTTCCCCTTTCCATTTCCAGCTCACTGAATCTTTCCTGTTGCTGAGCTTCCTCTGTCTCTTTGCTGCCCTCTCCCCTCACGCTCCAAGCGAAAACCCCCGTCCCCTCTCGGGGTCCTTTCCTCACCAGCAGACCACAGCCAGTCTCTATGCTCCCATCCTCCCACCCACTCCCAGGGAACCTTCCCCTCTCACCTGTGAGCAGGAGGCTCTGCCTGGGGATGTGCTGTCTGTGTGCAGGGTCTGGGGGGGCGTCTCATGGTCTCTGCTGCCTGCTCTGTCCTCCCTCTGTGGAGAAGAGCTTTGGCTCCAGAAATACTCACAGCACTGCAGCTGGGATGGGTCAGCTCTGCTGTCCTTTCTCCATCTGTGCTGAGCCTGGACCCAGGGCAGGAGCACTTCCCAGGTTCACATGGGATGGAGACGGGGTCTCTGTCCAGGAGGTCTCCCTGTCCCCTTCTCTGTTATTCCTGCCTCTTGTGTTCCTTCTTCCCTTTTCCCATCTGTGTACATTTGCCTTCTTCAGCTATGACTCTCCCTCCAACTGCCCATACATGCACAGACACACACACAGACATGCACAGACACACACATGCACAACCACACGTACCCAAAACACACACACAGGCAGATACACTTATGCACAACCACACATAGACACACAGAGAGAGACAGATGCACAACCACACACGTACACACACACAGACACACCCACATATAGACACACAGCATTGGCCAAACAAGCACAGTCCTGGGCCCTCAGTGTCCTGCCACCCCCACAGGTACAGGTTGGGGTGCACAGACAGCCTCCCCCACAGAACTCTCATCTCTCTCTCTTTCCCTTCAGAGCAGAAGCCAGGGGTCTGCACCAGGAACTCCTGTCACAGGGATTTCACCCTTGCTGTGGATCACAATCACCAGGGGAACTTTACAAAGATTTTAGAATCCTGGGTGACATATAAGAAATGCTGCCTCAGTGGCTGCACAAGTGACATCGATGTCCAGCCAGGGTGAGACTCAATGTGAGGGCCATGGTGGGGGTCATTTTCTCCCTGTGCACACAGAGTGTCTATAGACCCTGTTAAAAGGCAGGTTCAGACTTGGCAGGTGTGGAGTAGACCTGAGAGTCTGCATCTTCCAGCTCTCAGGTGATGCTGATGGTACTGTCCTGGGCGCTCACTGTCAGAAGCAAGGCCGATGGGGACCCCTGTCTCCCTGGAGGAAGACGTGATACCCCAGCACTGATCTCTGCCATGGACAGGCCTTGGGTCTCTGTGTGTCAGCAACACATAGAGAAACCCCTGTGGTCCCAACTGTGTGGGTTAATGTCTCTTTGTGATGCAGAACCCCGGCTAAACACCTGGGTCTTCCCAGTGTTTCAAATGTGCTGGGAAGGTTGGACTTACTCCTAGCAGGAGGTGACAGGATCAACTGTGGGGCTAGAAAGGGGCAGCAGAGTGATGAGTGGTGAGGGGACCCACCCTCTATCTCAGTGTCACCAGCTTGGCCTCTGATCCAGTGGAAGAGACTATGGACAGGGTGTCTCAGAAGGAGCTGCAGGCCCTGGGTGTGAAAGGGGAGGAGTCCTGCATGTCCTGGGAAGAAAGAACTTTGGTGGTGGGAGGTCGGGTGCTGTGGGCTCCATTGTCCTTGGGGAAGGTTTCAGGGAGACCCTTCCTCTTCCTCTTTGTGTCTGTTGGCTGAGCTGTGGCTCAGGGATTGTCCTTTACCATTCTGGGCAGTGTGTGTCCTCTGCCAGGCTGACTCTCCTGTGGTCATCCTGCCTTTCCCCATGGGTAGTCCCAGGAGGGAGTGGGAGATGTACGGGGACCCCTGGTAAAGCAGGATCCTTAGAGGCCTCAGGAGGAGCAGGAGGGACAGATCAGGCATGTGGGAGGATTCCAGAAGTGTCTGTTGGGGCAAAGCATTGAAATCAGGTTTCATTGAGGGAGTGGGAGCTGCACAGGGACCCCTGGTAGACCAGGATCCTTAGAGGCCTCAGGAAGGAGCAGGAGGGACAGATCAGGCATGTGGGAGGATTCCAGAAGTGTCTATTGGGTCAAGGGATGGAAATCAGGTTTCACCTCCACCTCCTTTGCCAAAGCCAGGTTCCTGTCTGAGGGGAATTCATTTCCTGAATGTTGTCTGTGCATCCCAATATCACCTCTGGGAGGGCATGAGGAGATCTACAGCCAGCGTCAGGGGCTGTACCAGGGATGCTGACCAGACTCCAAATGATGTGTGTGGTCATGATCCCTGGACAGAAGCGGGCTCTGACCTCCTGGCTGCAAGGTCAGTTCAGCCCAGGTCTTGTTCACTGTGGGTCTCCAAGCTGCCGACTCCATCCCAGTGGAGGGCGAGCTGAGGGAGAGGACAGGGGTTGTGCAGAGGACTCCTGGTTCACCTGTTGGAAGAACTGTCCACCAGGGGGATGTGCTGCCTCTGGAAAAGCCATCTGTCCTCAAGGTTTCAAAGGAAGGGCCTGGGGAGGAGTCTCTTGAGGTTTTAGTGAGAAGACGCTGGCCTGCAAGCCTCATCTCCAGAACACCCTATTTCCCACCGTCACAGCACTGGGGGTGAAGCCTCAAAATCATCTGTTTCCCATCTGTCATCTACTCTAGGCCCACCCACAGGGCCCAGGAACTGGAGCAGCTCCCATCTGGAGACTCAGCAGGGGATCTGTGGGTTCCTCTGTTAGGGGAGGGGAGGCCCCGTGGCCCCTCAGCCCCTCTGAGATAGAAGCACAGGCCGATGTTAGTTGTCCTGTCCTGTCCTGCATGGGAAGTTCCCCTTGCCCCCTGGGACTCCTTGGGCTGGGGAGGATCTGCAGGGACCATAGCCAGGTGTCCCCACAGATCTGGGACTCTCAGGGTTGGGGAGGTACCCCTTGACCTCTTTTGTGGTCTGGGCGGAGCTCAGTTTTGCCCTGGTGGTTACTCCATCTGAGATGAAGGACAGAGATTTTGTGACAAGTCAGGTGTATTTGTGAGAAGAGGAAGGACAAAGGCTGCCTGTCCAGGCTCTCCTGGTAGATGTTTTGTTGCTGACAAGTCAGAGTTGGGTAGTGGGGGTCAATGTTCTGGGAATGAATTGGGTTCTTACCCCTCACTGTTAGGTGGTCCTGGTCCTCCCCTGAAGCTACCAGGGTAAAAGTCCTGTCCCTGGGACAGCTGCAGGCACTTGCCGGTCTCCTCCCCTGCTGATGCCTGTGACCTGTGTCCACAGGGAACATGCTCTGACCTCCAGGTGTCACATGGAGGTGTTGTTCTTCTATGTATGTTTTACCCCATCCATTTAAAGAGTATTTATTGCACATCTGTTTCATGTCAGACATTGTGTTGGGCCCTGGGAATCCCACAGAGAGCAGGACACACACAGATCCTGTGTTTGTGTAGTTTCCCTGTGACAGGGAAAGGGGCATCGGGGAACTATGGAGTTAACGATCATGGAGAGAAGGCTGTGAAGGGACAGCGTCTGGGAAGTCTGAAGCCTGTGATGAGCTGAGCTAGTCTAAGGATCAGAGGGAGCTCCCCTGAAAGTGCCCTTTTGGCTGAGACATGAAGCCGAGTGGTCGTCCCCAGGCAGGACAGAGGGTGTGGAGGCAGGAGCTGCCTGCTGAGGGAGTGACCTTCAGGTGGGAGATGCCAGGCTGGAGGGAGGAGATGACAGATCATTTGTGGGGGCTTGGAGAATGAGGAGGACTGTGGACTGAGCTGAGCCTGGTGAGGGTCGGACCCTGATGGGCTGTAGGTCATGCTGAGGGGGGTCTGCAGCCAGCTGGGAGGCCCCAGGTTGTGGGGACTTTGCTGCCCTCTGGTGGATGCTGAAGAAAGTATAGATGGCAGAGGCACCATGCCAGGCTGCATGTTTTATTCAGCACAAATCTGCAGGCATTTCCCATGGGTCACATGTCATGTTACTGCTCCACCACATTCTAGCTTCATGAGGCTCAGTCTATATTGCTCCAAGTATGCTTGTTCTTCCCACCTTTTCAATGAGATGCCCAAACTGAGATTTGCAGCAATATGTATTCCTTTGTTTTTGTCTCTAGTAATTTTTGGCATGCTCACCCCTTGGGACAGTGATGTCTGGGGCTGAGCGCTGGGTGGGAGTCTGTAAGTAGAAAAGGGAGGGACGGGAGGGGAGGCCAGTGTCAGGGGAGCAGAGGGGAAAGATGGAAAAGTCAACTTCACTTCTCACTCCCTGGGCCTGGGGACAGGGCACCCTGGCTCAAGGATACACAGCACCAAACCCCTCTCTCATACCTGGGTTAGGTGAGGTGGGAGCTGCTGCCCCTTCTGCTCACCAGCACCTGGTCTCACCTTGTGAGACGGCTTCACTCTCAGTCCCACACTGGGCTGCACCCCACAGAGCCTGTTTTTCCCCCTCTTCTCCCTCCCCATTCCTGAGTTTTCTTTCCTGCAACTTCTCCCTGGGCCTCCACTGACTTCCTTGGTAAGTGACCCCACCTGCGCCCATTTAAGGCAGCTGTGCTGTTGTCACTGCCCCTGCACAAGCTCTTGCCTCACCGGCCTCTGTCATGTATTCTGAACCCTGGTCCCTGCAAGGGAAGAAGGCAAAGCAGAGATTGACACTGTCCACGGTGCTGCACTGTCTGCACAACTTGAGAATGAGGGGCCCTGAAGTACCGCCAGGAAAGAGGTCAAAGAAGGGAGCTGTGTCTCAGTGGTGTTGGATCACAGGGGGCACTGCTCCAGGGTGAGCTGGACCTGTGAACTGCAGGAACCCAGCTCAGTGTTGTCTACTAGCTCCTTCTGCTCTGTGTTCCTCTCTGTAGCTGATGCTGTTGCATTTTACCTGAGCCTGATATAGAAACCTGCTTACAATGCCCAGATGGTCAGAGCACTTCATGGAAACCTAATGGAGGGTCCTGTGTCCTCACACAGAGTGTTCAGGAGACAGATTTCATTACCTCCCATTTCCTAACCCTATAACAAGAACTGAATAGTGGGCAGGATTCCAGCTTCTCCACATTCTTATTAACACTTATTATTTGACTTTATTTAAAAAAATTATAGCAATAATAGTGGGTATTGTCCAACTAAATAAAAAACTGAGAGAGGCTCTCTTAAAGAATAATGAGTTCAATCGGGAATGGGACGTTGCAATGGGAACTCGTGTGTGATAGTAAGCTCTGTGCATATTCTGGGAGATAAAGGAAGACAAAGATTTTTAAAGAAAAATGGTGGAAGATCACATAATTGCTTTGGGATAATTATTCTTACCTACAGGGATCAATAACAAAAGTGATGCCACTCCAAGGTTAGACAGGCAGTTTCTGGGCAGATGTCCTTGCAGAAGCATTTTTTATTAAGGTTGCAATGGTTTTTGGCAGATATCCTTGAAGAAATATTTTTTTGGTTGCTTTGGTGTGCACTTGTGGTTTTGCAGAGTCCTTTGTAGTAGTTCTTGTTATCATCATATGTCCAGAGGAACACCGCCTTCATGGCTTTCCCTGCTCTATTTTTCAGAGTTTTTGATGTAAGTAATTCCACTTTGACTCTGACAGCTTTCACAATGTGAAGTTGTACCTCACTGTGATTTTTTTTAAAAAAGACTAACATTTTGGTCGGGGCCCTGCGCTGTCCACGGGGAGGCGCGTGCCCGCCTGCGAGCCAGCCCAGACCGGCGCAGAGATTATTTTCTTCTGAGAAACTCACTCAGAGGGACCATTCTCTCCCCAACCCCAGCTGGAGCAAGGACTTAAGACTCCTCTTTGACCAGTTCATGAAGAAATGTGAAGACAGCTCCTGGAAACGTTTGCCTTCATATAAATGTGAATCTTCTCAAAAGGTTCAAGACTTCAAAACCCATTTTCTTGAAAATTTTTTAAAAGTTTATTTGAGGAGAGCGCCCGAGCCACACCGTGGGACCGAGTGAGCAGCCCAACGTGGCAGCGGCCAAGGACAGGGATGGTGACAACATGGAAATGGAGAGGGAGCCACCCAGCCAGCCCAGCTCTGTGAGTGACCCCCAGAGCAGCCCTGCTTGTGGGAAAGATGCCTGTCCAGCTTCCACCTGCCACACCAGGCCAGTCACCAGCCCCAGGGCTGCCTCCATTTTCTCGGGTGGGGGCAGAGCCGGCCGGCTCAGCCAGGCCTGCCCTCCTCGCCTGGCTCGGCTCCTCACTGAGCCTTACCACTTGCTTGCCCTGGTGCGGGGCCTCCCGGGGCCTGTGGGCCAGCCTCCCATCCCACTCCTCCCGTGGTTCTCTGGCAGGGCTGGTGGCGTGGGGAGCCCCCGGCCAGCGATGGGAGGGCAGGGAAGAGTGGGCCGGGCCGATTGTCACTCCACCACACCCTGGGCTCTGGCCCCTGGTAAACTTCCTGTTACCGGGAGGCAGATACCATCTATGCGGCCATCAGTTCGGAAAAACGCCTAACCGATTTCTGGTTAGGAAAAGTGTGGTCAGAGTGCTCCCGAGCTCGCTTGAACCTCCCGGAGAGCTGACTGCGGGAGGCCACTGGAGTCGGTCCTCACCGGAGTGATTCAAAGAGGAACTGTGTGCTGCAGGCTCCTCCCCCGAGGACCTCATGCCCTAGTGTGGGAGATAAGACAAGTATACAAATAACCACAATACCAGGAGGAAGGTGATAAGTCCCGAGAAAGCCCTATTCAGTGCTACAAAGGCACCCAGAGCGACCGGTCGTCTGCGCCTAGCAGAAACCTGAAAGTTTTCCTGGGTGGGGCAGTGCCAAGTAGGGGCTTGAAGGCCCAGCTGATAGATGAGGGTTGCAGAAGACACACCCCAGCCCAGTACAGTGCGCACAGAGCGGTGAGGCATCCAGCTAGGGAGGCAGAGACTTGGCAGAAAACACATACCCTGCGGGCCATCTCTGCAAGGTCCAACAGCCCCACCTAGTGTGCACAGAGCAGGGAGACGTCCGGATAGGGAGGTAGAGACTCGGCAGAAAACACACCCCCTGTGGGGCCGCCACTGTGTGATCCAGCAGCCAGTGCCAGAGCGCACAGAACAGAGAGAAGTTTTACACGGGACATGGAAGCTCAAAAGAGACCACACACCCTGCGGTACTGTCCCGTGATCCAGCAGCCCAGCAGAGTCCAAGCTGATCAGAGAGGAGGCTCCCTGGAGAGGCCCAAGACCTGAGGCAACCACACACAAGATACTAGAGGCCAACTGAGCAGTCACAGAGGTAGCCATACCAAATTGACAAACAGCCACACCTTAGTTAGCCAATAGGGTCAAACCTGTGCACTGTGAAACCCCCTGCCAAAATGAATAAACAGCAAAGAAAAGATATCAGAAATACAAACAACCAAGAACACCACCAAAAGTTAATAAATCTCAAACTCTAGATTCTATAGAACAAGAAGCCCTTGAAATGAATGACAAGGAATTTCGAGTGATAATTCTAAAGAAACTGAATGAGATACAAGAAAATTCAGCTAGACAGCATGATGAAACGAGGAAAAGTATACAGTACCTGAAAGAGGAAATGTACAGGGAAATCAATGTCCTGAAAAAAAATGTAGGAGAACTTGCCAAACTGAAGAAGTTATTCAGTGAAATAAAAAACACAATGGAGAGTTTAACCACAGGCTTGCGGAAGTTGAAGAGAAAACCTCTGACAGGCTTGCGGAAGTTGAAGAGAAAACCTCTGAACTTGAAGATGGACTGTTTGAAATAATACAGGCAGACATAAGAAAAAAAAAGAAAAAAGAATCAAAGACATTGGAGAAAATCTGAGAGAGATGTCAGACAACCTTAAGCGCTCAAATATCCGAGTCATGGGTATTCCGGAAGGGGAGGAAAAAGGAAATTGCACTGAAAACATATTCAACAGAATAGTGGCAGAAAACTTCCCAGGCATAGGAAAAATCACAGATCTTCAGATCCAGGAAGCTCAACGATCTCCAAACGTATTCAACCCAAAAAGGTCTTCTCCAAGACATGTTATAGTCAAATTGGCAAAACTCAAAGACAAAGAGAGAATCTTAAAAGCTGCAAGAGAAAGACAAAGAGAGAATCATAAAAGCTGCAAGAGAGAAGTGTCAAATCACCAATAAGGGAGCCCCAATCAGGCTAACATCTGACTTTTCATCACAAACCCTAAAAGCAAGAAAGGAATGGGAGGATGCATTCAAAATACTAAAAGACAAAGATTGCCAGCCAAGAATACTCTACCCTGCAAGGCTGTCCTTCTGAAATGAAGGGCAAATAGTATATTTCTCAGAAAAACAAAAACTGAGGGAGTTCACCACCACACGACCACCCTTACAAAAAATTCTCAAGGGAATACTGGGTTTGGTTCCTGAAAAATAACTACCACTGCCATAAAAACCCAAGAAAAATCAAAACCTACTAGTATAATAAAAATGACAATCATGAAAAGAAAACAAACAAACAAAAAGTCTATCTACCTATTAAGGAACCAACAAACACAGAAAACAAATGGCAAAGCAGAAAGCAAGGAACAAAAGACACCTAAGACAACCGAACAACCAATAAAATGCTG
>NW_007738768.1:27087-41282 GCF_000696425.1 Galeopterus variegatus
AAATTAAACAGCATTCTACTTAATGACATATGGGTCCAAGAAGAAATCGAGCAGGAAATCAGAAAATTTACTGAAACTGATGAAAATAAAGATACATCATACCAAAACCTGTAGGATACTGCAAAAGCAGTATGAAGGGGGAAATTTATTGCATTAAATGCTCACCTCAGAAGAATGGAAAGCTGGCAAGTGAACAACCTAACACTTCACCTTAAAGAACTACAAAAACAAGAACAATCCAAACCTAAATTTAGCAGATGGAAAGAAATCATTAAGATCAGAGCAGAACTTAATGAAATTGAAACCCAAAAAACAATACAAAAGATCAATGAATCAAAAAGTTGGTTTTTTGAAAAAATAAACAATATTGACAAACCATTAGCATGGCTAACAAAAAAAAAGAAGAGAGATGATTCAAATAACAAAAATTAGAAATGAAAAAGGCGATATTACAACGGATTCATCTGAAATACAAGGAATCATTCGAGACTACTATAAACAACTATACACCAACAAATTTGAAAATCCAGAGGAAATGGATAAATTTTAGGGCACACACAAGCTCCCAAAACTGAACCATGAAGACATGGAAAATTTGAACAGACCAATTACAATAAAGGAGATTGAAGCTGTTATCAGAATGCTCCCAACAAAGAAAAGCCCAGGACCAGATGGATTCACAGCAGAATTTTACTAAACATTCAAAGAGGAATTGATGCTGATTCTTTACAAACTACTCCAAAAGACTGAATCAGATGCAAATATCCCAAACCCATTCTATGAAGCAAACATCATGCTGATACCAATACCAGGTAAAGATATAACCAAAAAAGAAAACTACAGGCTGATATCCTTGATGAATATAGATGCAAAAATCCTCACTAAAATACTAGCAACACATACATAAAATTATTCACCACGATCAAGTGGGATTCATCCCAGGGATGCAAGGCTGGTTCAACATAAGCAAATCAATAAATGTGATACACCATATAAATAACGTCAAATACAAGGACCATATGATCATCTCTATAGATGCTGAAAAAGCATTTGATAAAATTCAGCACTCATTCATGACTAAGACCCTCTATAAGATAGGTATAGATGGAAAGTATCTCAACATAACTAAAGCCATATATGACAAACCCACTGCCAATATCATCCTGAATGGGGAAAAGCTGAAATCTTTTCCTTTAAGAACAGGAACTAGAAAAGGATGCCCACTCTCACCACTCCTATTCAATATAATATTGGAAGTACTAGCCAGAGCGATCAGAGAAGAAAAGGAAATAAAGGGCATCCAGATTAGAAAAGAAGAAGTCAAGCTGTCCCTGTTTGCAGATGACATGATCCTATATATCGAACAGCCTAAAGCCTCTACAAAAAAACTCTTGCAGTCTGACAAAGGACTAATATCCAGAATATATAAGGAACTCAAACAACTTTACAAGGAAAAAACAAGCAACCCAATTAAAAAATGGGCAAAAGAGCTAAGTAAGCATTTCTCTAAAGAAGATATGCAAATGGCCAACAGTCATATGAAAAAATGCTCAACATCACTCAGCATCCGGGAAATGCAAATCAAAACCACACTGAGATACCATCTCACCCCAGTTAGGATGGCTAAAATCCAAAAGACGCTGAACGATAAATGCTGGCGTGGTTGCGGAGAAAAAGGAACTCTCTTACATTGTTGGTGGGAATGCATAATGGTGCAACCCCTATGGAAAATGGTTTGGAGGTTCCTTAAACAGCTGAAGATAGATCTACCATACGATCCAGCTATCCCACTGCTGGGAATATATCCAAAGGAATGGAAATCATCAAGTCGAAGGTATACTTGTTTCCCAATGTTCATTGCAGCACTCTTCACAATAGCCAAGAGCTGGAATCAGCCCAAATGTCCATCATCGGATGAGTGGATACGGAAAATGTGGTATATCTACACAATGGAATACTACTCAGCTATAAAAACGAATGAAATACTGCCATTTGCAACAACATGGATGGACCTTGAAAGAATAATATTAAGTGAAACGAGTCAGGCAGAGAAAAAGAAATATGACATGTTCTCACTTATTGGTGAGAGCTAAAAATAAATAATAAATTCACTCACACACACACAATAAAAACCGGGGGTGGGGGGGTGAGACGATATAACAACTACAATTTTTTGAAGTTGTTACAACAAGCAAACGGAAAGGACATTGTTGGGTGGGAGGGAGGAGAGGGTGGAGGGAGGGAGGTTTCGGTAATGGGCCATAATAATCAACCACATTGTATATCGACAAAATAAAAATTTTAAGGAAAAATAAATAAAAGTTTATTTGAAAAAAGAAAGACTAACATTTTAATATGCGGCTTATAAAGTTTAAAATTCTGTGTACGAAATCTTATGTGTATGGAGTTTATATATCCCCATTCTTACGGCTGTGTCACCATACAGATTTGCTTAAATCTAGAATCCTACAAACACTTGGTTTCTTTTTATTTCATATTAAGTCTTGGCACCCATACACTAATACATTGGTTTTGAAATATGAATTACAAAGAGACAAAACATAATTCATGAAGGCATTTTTTTTAATATTGGAAAATGAGATAAAATGTGCTACTGGATCAACATTTATTAGTTCCATAGTTACCTAGTTCTGTTACTTCCTACACTGCTTTCATACAGATGCACACAAAACTAGCATATTATCAATTTTTAAAATAACACTGAAATACTACAGTCTGATAATACTTAGGCATTAGGACTGTAACTAACAGCCTTCACCTGCTAATTATTTCTGCTTTAGCAGAAACCTCAATTAAAACTAAAACACAGAAATGTTAACATTATAACCCCTAAGTTTATAGGATCTGCATCAGATGGTACACTTATGATTTTAAAAATGAAACAAAATGTTGTTTGACCTTTAAGAATATATTCTGTGTTCTGAGAATGGCAGAGGGGAAATCTAAGGCAAACCGTTAGAAGTTTATCCATCGTCCCTGCTAAGGAAGCACTTGCACACTCTCAATCTGTTTAAATAAAGACACCTGCGGGTTTTAGAAGACATGTAAGGTAAGATATGCTATTCACCTTTAACAATCTTTTTAAAAGTATCAAACTGAGGGTATCAACACCTTCCCTCCTCCTCCAAGTAGCTAAAGTCCAAGAAAAATAAAGTGCCAATGTCTGAAGCATTGTTCATTGTTTCAGAGGCACTAACCCATTTGTTGGTTAAGGGTTAAGTATGAAAATAGTCCAGATCTGATTTAAATAATAAACAGAAGGTAAGTATTCCAGTATATGTAATTTCTGCCTAGATGGAGGCTGGACCAGAAAACTGCTTACTTCCCCATTTATTGCTTAGAAGTCTGTGCACATATTTAAAATTCTGACACAGAACAATTCGGTTTCTACAGTGCAAAAGCATGGTATTTGTGCCACTTTGAAGGTGAAAAAAGAAGGTACACTTTCGATCACTCAGAGGAGAGCTGCTGAGACTCTCTTCTCCACAAAACTCCTACATTCACTGGAGACCTCACTATCACATTCATCAAAACAACCCCCCTCTGGTATTGCTGGCAGCTCCGGAACAACTCAGTAGCTGTTGTGAAGATTCTGGGCTGTGCACCTTGAAACAATGCAAACCAGCTTCTTAAGATCTGGTTTGAGACATTCAATAGAAGAATATTTAGCCAGGCATTTAGAAACTAACTACCTCCAGTAAAAGAATTCAGCGTCATTATTCTTGGAATGTTTTCTAACAAGCAGTAGAATTTCCAGGAATTCAACAGATTTCAAAGTTTCTATTTCTAAATTCAGAAGACACAAAGCTAATACAGATGATTTTGCTTTTGAAGAGACAAGTCGGCAGTCGAAAGCTTTCAGCTGAGCTTCTAGTTTATCAAGGCTCAGTATTTCTTTACTTTCTGAAGTATGACGAAGTACAATAGTATGGTATAAATGCAAAAAGTTCAAGGCAGTAGTAGCGTCCAATCCGTAGTGCAATTTTTCTGAAATTATTTTTTCCATCCGTTTAATGTCTGAAGAAGTACATTTAGGTTGATTAATCTGGCTGACGTCATGGGTGGATGGCATGTTGGGTTCTTCTTTAACTATTCTAGTAGCCAGCAAAAAAACAACAGACTCCAATGCAAGACAAATGTTTAGGTTACACCTTCATAAGAGCCAAAAAACTGTCCAAAATATTGACAGCAACCCCCCCCCAACCCCCCTCAAAACCCAAAAACCAAAAAACCAAAACAAACAAATAAACAAAAAACCCAGTTTCAGAGCAAGATCCAAAAAAGTTAGTTAAGCTCCTTAAGTCTTCTACTTCGGCCTTGCTCAGTCTTGGACACTGTTATCGTTCTCCCGGGTGGCCTCGATCAAACTCAGCCCTTATTCTAGAGGTTGGAATCTCTGTTCTTGTTCCAGCGACAGGTTCAACAATCCGAGCAACTGGACCCCTTCACGACCTGCCGAGTACTCTGCCCCCAAATCCCGCATCTCCAGCGAGGGGTGCCCCAGCACACCCTGGTGAGGAGCAGGTGAGGGGATCGGTCACGTCTGCGGGACCCCAGGGCCATCCTCCGCAAGGCCGGGCAGGTGTGGCAGGGGGAGGTGCCTTGGTCACGCCTGCCAGCCAGCGCTGGGTCAGACCAGCCAGCCCCGGCCTCTCGCCACTTCACAAACAGGAAACTGTCCTCGGGCGGCTGTGTCCCCACGGTCCAGCCACCTGAAGCCGCGAGGGGAGGGCCTTCTGCCCGGCGGACTGCACCCGGGGCAGCGACTGCAGCGCGATCGTGTCGGAGACGCGCCCCCACCGACCCGCAGCGTCGCGGTCCTGAGAGCACTGGGCTTGGCGGAGGCGGTCGGACCTGTCTCCGAGGTCGGGGACCCGCCGCCTCGGCGGTGCCCCGGGACCGGCATCCTATCCTCACCTTCTGCAGCCGCCGCCTCGGCCTCACAGCCCTGGCTTCATCCGGCTCCCCGCACGCCCGCCCTATTCTGGGGCGCAGCGCCGCCACTCGGACCTGCTCCCGCACCTGCACCTCTGCCGCCTCCAAGCGGAGGTCCAGGCCTCACTGTGACTTTGATTTGCATTTCCCTAGCGGCTAGAGATGGTGGGGACCTTTTCACGTGCTTATCGACCATTTGCACGTCTTCTTTGAAGAAGAGTCTATTTAAGTCCTTTGCCCGTTTTGTTGTTTTCAATTTTGTTTGTATTTATTTTTGCGGGGTACAGTGTGTCGTTTCAATGCATGTATATGCTGCCCTATGAGTCACTTCGGGTAGATAGCATAGTTTTGTACCCATTAGTCCACGCTTCTCTCCCCCTTCCTCTTCCCCTCCCAGCCTCTGGTAACCGTTATTATACTCTCTACTTCTATGTGAAGTAGACAATAGCATGTTGGCTACAATATCGTGAAGTTTGCAGACACTTTCTCCCCTTTTGTAGGTTGTCTCTTCACTTTGTCAACAGTATCCCTTGCTGTGCAGAAGCTTTTTAGTTGGATGTAGTCCTGTTTGTGTATTTTTGCTTTAGTTTGGCTGTGCCTTTGTGGTCTCATTCAAAAAAGTGCTGTCCACTCTCTCTCTCTCTTTTGGTTTTGTTTTGTTTTTTGTTTTGTTTTGTTTTGTATTTGGTGGCTGGCCAGTATAAGGATCCGAACACATAATCTTGTTGTCCTAAGGCTGCCCTCTAGCCAACTGAGCTAACCGGCCAGCCCTTCCTCAAATTTTGTGTCACCTTTCCCCTATGTTTTCTTCTAGTAGTTTCATAGTTTCGTGTCTTAAATTTAGGTCTATGGTCCAGTTTGAGTTGATTTTGGTGTGTGGTGAGAGATAGGAGTCTAATTTCAACCATCTCCATATGGATATCCAGTTTTCCCAGCACTGTTTATTGAAGATGCTGTCCTTTCCCTCCTGCATCTTCTTTTCTTTTGTCTCCTCCGTTCTGTTGATGTGATGTATCATGCTCACTGATTTGCACATGTTGAACCATCCTTGCATCCCTGGGATGAATCACGGTGAATGGTGTTTTTAGTGCATTGTTGGATTCAGCTTGCTAGTATTTTATTGAGGATCTTCACATCTGTGTTCTTTAGGGATACTGGTCTGTAGTTTGTTTTTGTTGGTGGTGGTGTATCTTTTTCCACTTTTGCTATAAGGTTAATGTTGGCCTCATAGAATAAGTTTAGAAGTATCCTCTCCTCTTCAATTTTTTAAAAGTGTTTGAGAATAATTGGTATTAGTTCTTGTTTAAATGTTTGGTTGAATCCAGCAGTACAGCCATCTGGTCCTGGGATTTTCTTTGTTGGGAGACTTTTTATTAGTGCTTCAGTCTCATTACTTATAATTGGTCTGTTTAGGTCTTCTAGTTCTACAAGATTGAACTTTGGTTAGTTGTATATGTCCAGGAATTTATCCATTTCATCTAGGTTTTTCGGTTTGTTGGTATATACTTGTTTGTAGTAGTCTTTTATGATCCTTTGTATTTCTGCAGTATCAGTTGCAATATCTCCTTTTTCATTTCTGATTTTATTTATTTGAGACTTGCCTCTTTTTTCTTCTTTAGTCTAGCTAAAGGTTTATTGATTTTATCTATCTGAAAAACCAGACCCCCTTGGATCTGGAGGGAAGTGTCAACACCCATGGCACACCCTGCCAAGGTGAGCTGAGGAGACCTGCATGGTGCTGGGGGCTCATTCTATGCCACAGATTCTGGAACAGGACCCATGGTGGTGTAATATAGCCACTACCACACCTATAAAGCAAGGACAATTCACCACCACAGTAGCAGCCAGGGCCACACTACAGGTAACCTACTGCTCACTAGACTACACTGATATAGGAAGAGTCACCAGTAAAGCCTGCAAATAGAGGAAAAAATCTTTATCCTCATAGCCAACCTCAGTGTAATAGAAGAAGCAAACACTCTACCAAATGACCAAACATCAATGAAAAAATACTAGAACTACAAGTAAACAAGAAGATATGACACCACTGAGGGAATACAGTAATGCTCAAATTTCAGACTCCATGGAACAGGAATCCTCAATATGTCTGAGAAAGAATTCTGAGCAATAATCTTAAGAAAACTCAAAGAAATAAAAGAAGACTCAATTAGAGAGCACAATGAAACAAGAAAAAATATCCAGCATATGAAGGAGGAAATTTACAAAGAGATTAAATACCTTCAAAAAGAGTGTAGCAGAACTCCTAGAAATGAAATATTCACTCAATGAAATAAAAAAAAACACAAAAGAGAGCTTGAGCAGCAAGGTAGAGCAAGCATAAGAAAGAATTTCAGATCTCAAAGATGGTCTTTGACAAATAACCCAGGCAGACCAAAAAAAAAAAAAAAGGAAAAAGGAATGTAAAATAATGAGGAAAACCTAAGAGAGCTAGCAGACAACCTCAAGTGCTCTAAAATCTGAATGGGTATTCCAGAAGGGGAGGAGAAAAAGAAAAGGTATTGAAAATCTATTCAAGAAAATAGTAACAGAAAACTTCCCAGGTGTAGTGAGAGATACAGACCTTCAGATCCAGGAAGCTCAAAGGTCCCCCAAACAGGTTCAATCTGAAAAGATCTTCCCCAAGACACATTGTAGTTAAATTTGCAAAGCTCAAAGACAAATAGAGAATTCTAAAAACAGCAAGAGAAAAGCATGAAGTCACTTATAGGAGAGTCCCCATCAGACTAACAGCTCAGGTTGTGCTTAACCACAACCCTACAGGCCAGGAGAAAGTGAAATGATATATTCAAAATACTTAAAGAAAAAAATGCCAGCCAAGAATTCTTTACCCAGTAAGACTCTCCTTCAGATATAAGGGAGAAATAGTGTATTTCCCAGACAAACAAAAGTTGTGGGAGTTCACTACCACATGACCAGCCCTGCAAGAAATTCTCAAGAAAGTTCTTCATCTGGAATCTGAATAATGATGACCACTATCACAAATACACAAGAAAGAGCAAAACCCACTGTTAAAAATGCCAGTGAGAAAGAAAAAGAAGCTATATCACAGCTCCTTAAATTTCCAAATAACTTTGAAGAATAGAAATGAAAGGGGAAGTGATGACCAAAAGACGTTTAAACCACCTAAACTAGAATCAATTAAGTGACAGGAATTAAACAATACTTGTCAATAACTACTCTAAATGTGAATGGATTAAACTCCTCATTCAAAAGACACAGACTAACTAATTGGATTTAAAAGCTAGACTCAAGTATATGCTGTGCACAGGAGACGCCCCTCATCTGTAGAGAAACAAGCAGACTAAAAGCAAAGGGATAGAAAAAGATATACCATGCAAATAGAAACCAAAAATTAGCAGGAATAGCTATTCTTATATCAGACAAAATAGACTTTAAACCAAAAAACATAAAAAGAGACAAAGAAGGCCACTATATAATGATAAAAGGATCAATCCAGCTAGAAGACATAACAATCATAAATATATATACACCCAATACTGGAGCACCCAGATATATAAAGCAAACACTCTTAAACCTAAAGAAAGAAATAGTCCCTAATATGTTAATAGTGGGTGATCTGAACACCCCTCTCTCAGTATGGAGCAGATCTTCCAGGCAATAAATCAACAAAGAAACACAGGATTTAATCTACACCTTAGACCAACTGGAATTGGCAGATCTTCCATATGATCCAGCATTCCCACTTCTGGGTATATACCCAGAGGAGTGGAAATCATCACGTCAAAGGGATACCTGCACTCCCAGGTTCATCACAGCTCTGTTTACAATAGCCAAGACATGGAACAAACATAAATGTTCATCGATGGATGATTGGATAATGGAACTGTGGTATATGTACACTATGGAATACTACTCTGCCATCGAAAAGAATGAAATTCTCCCTTTTATGACAACATGAATGAGCCTGGAGAAACTTATGTTGAGTGAAATAGGCAAAGCACAGAGGGATAAATATCACACGTACTCACTGATAAGTGGGAGCTAAGAGAGAAAGAAGGAAGGAAAGAAATACTATGGTGCTGCATTGGACTTGCAGAGGGAGAGAACATACTTTAGAATAGAAAGCGGAGTGGGGGTAGGGGGAGGACAAGGGAGGTTGGGCATAATTGGGTGGGGGACATGGGGTACAAATGCAATTTGTGGTAATGGGCATGCTGCCAATATGGATCTGGCCCTCACATCTTGGGCACGAGAGGTGACAATCAGTATTGTATCTCATTGATATTCATAACCAGTAAAAGAAAAGAAAAAAAAAGAAAGAAAAACCAACTCTTTGTTTTCTTAATCTTTCCTACCTTTTTTTTTTAATCTCTTATTTATTTCTTCTCTGATCTTTGTTATTTGTCTACTTCTACTGATTTGAGATTTGGTTTGTTCTTATTTTTGTAGTTCCTTGAGATGTAATGTTAGATTGTTTATTTAAGGTCTTTTTTCTCTTTTGATGTAGGCATTTATTGCTATAAACTTTCCTCTTAAGGAGTGCTTTACTGTATCCCATAGATTTTGGACTGTTGTGTTTTCATTTTCATTTGTCTCTGGGAATGTTTTAATTTCCTTGTTGGTTTCTTCTTTGACCCATTTGTTGTTTAGGAGCATATTGTTTAATTTACACATATTTTATGGTTTCTAGTGTCCCTTTTAATGGTGATTCATGGATTTGTTCCATTGAAATTGGACAAGGCATTTCATATGATTTCAATTTTTAAAAATTTGATGAGGCTTGTTTTGTGAGCTGACATATGGTCTATTCTAGAGACTGATCCATGGGCTGCTGAGAAGCATGTGCATTCTGTAGCTATTGGATGAAATGTTCTATATATGTTCAATCAGTCCAATAGGCCTAGAGTAGAGATTAATTCTGATATTTCCTGGTTAAATTTTTGTCTGGATGATCTGTCTTTTGCTGAAAGTGGGGTGTTAAAGTCACCACTTATTATTGTGTTGGGGTCTATTTCTCCTGTTAGGTCTAATAGTAATTAATTTATATAACTGGGTGCTCTGGAGTTGGGTGTGTACATATTTAGAATTGTTATATCCTCTTGTTGAATTGATCTCTTTACCATTATATAATGACCTTCCTTATCTTTTTTACTTCCTTTGGCATGGAGCCTGTTTTATCTGATATAAGTACAGCTGCTCCTGCTCTTTTGATATCCATTAGCATGAAATATCTTTTTCCATCCCTTCACTTTCAGTCAGTGTGTGTCTTTGTAGGTGAAGTGAGTTTCTTGTAAGCAGCATATTGGTGGCTCTTGTTTTATAATCCATTGAGCCAATCCATGTTTTTTAACTGAGATATTTAATCCATTTACATTTAGAAGTATTACTGATGACCGGTTCCCGCTCACTGGCTGAGCGAGGTGCGGGTGCAACACTGAGGATTGCGATCCATTGCTGGACATGAAAAAAGACGAAAAGGGGGAAAAAAAAGTATTACTGATAATATAGGGACTTGTTACTGCAATATTGTTACTTTTTTCTTGGTTGTTGTGTTATTCCTTTTTTTCTCATTTCTGATCTGAGCAGCTTTCTGTAGCAGTGTCTTTTGATTTCTTTCTATTAATTTTTAGGATGTCTCATAAATTTTGTGTTATGGTTACCATGAGGCTTACAAAAATATGATACTTATAATAGATTATTTTAGGCTGATAACAACTTTGATATCTAAAAAGAAAGAAATATCCAAAGCCAACTGTATGTGTTAGGCATCTTTCCCCATATTTTTTGACATTTTGTTGTTTCAAGTGACTTCTTTCAATACTGTCAATATATTGTGCAGTTCTTGTATTTGTTGTTGTCTCCTTAGGCTCACAGTAAGGATGTAAGCAGTTTATTCAACTCCCCTGGGTCTTGCAACATTGTAATATTCTGAGTTTGTCTGTGAACTTGCTTTACTAATGAGTTATGTGCCTTCAAATGTTTTCTTGCTGTTCTTTAGCATCATTTTCTTCCAGATTGAAGAACTTCCTTTACAATTTCTTGTAAGGCAGGTCTAGTGTTGGTGAATCCCCTTAGCTTTTGTTTCCTGGGGAAAGATTTTATTTCCCTTTCATATTTAAATATTAGTTTTGCTGGATAGAGAATTCTTGGCTGACAGTCTTTTTCCTTTAACACTCTGAATGTATCATCCCATTCTCTTCTCACTGGCAGGGTTTCTACTAAGAAATCTGCTGAAAGATGTATTGGATCTCCATTGAATGTTATGTGTTTCTTTTCTCTTTCTGCTTGCAGTATCCTTTCTTTGTATTTGGTTTTCGATAATTTGATTGTGATGTTCTTTGGGGTGTTCTTCCTTGAATTGAGTTTCCTTCATGACCTCTGAGCTTCCTGTACCTGAATGCTGTCATCATCTTCATATGTAGGAAAATTTCAGCCATTACTTCCTTGAATATGCTTTCTACATCTCTTCTTTTATTCTTCTGCTTTGGGTATGCCAATTATAAGGAGTGCATGTCACTAGAGGGAGTCCCATATTTGCTGCATTTGTTTCATTTTTTCTTATTCTTTTTTCTTTTTCCTTCTCTGATGTGATAATTTATTATGTTTATCTTTGAGCTCACTCCTTCTTTCCTCAGTATGCAAGTCTGCAGTTGGGGCATTCTGTCAAGTTTTTCAGTCAGATAATGTATTCTTTACTTCCAGAATTTCTATTTTTTAGAAATTGATTCATTTACTTTGTCAAGTTTCTCACTCTGCTCCTGGATTGTTTTCCAGATATCATTTAATTTTCTATCTGTATTTTCTTGAGACTTTCCAAATATCCCTAAGAAGGTCATTCTGAATTCTGTATCAGACATTTCATAAAACCCCTGTTCCTCTAGGTCCATTACTGGTGCTTGGTTTCTTTCCTTTGATGGTGTCATATTTCTCTGTTCTTTCTTGATTTTTGTGTCTTTATGTTGATGCCTGGGCCTTTGAGGAGACTGCCACCTCTTCTAGGTTTTATAGGTGTTCTTTGGTGGTGTTAGACCTTTACTGGTTGATATCAGAGCTTTGTGTCAGATTTGTTTTTTTGCCATTCAATTCTATGTTGGATGATTATCTACCACCACTTAAAGTCTGCTCTGGAACTAATTTGTTGTCCTTTGGTTAATTCCGAAATGAGGTAACTTCTTGTGGGGACCAGCACTTGAAACCATACGGTTAAGCTAACTTGCTGCTTGGCTGCTGATTCTGCCAGAAAGGCTTTTAGTGCAGCTAAGGTTATAATTGTTGACATTTTAATCACATCTGGGCCCTGTGAGGTCAGTTACACCTGGGCTGTGTGGAAAATGTGGCCCTGGACTGAGTCTTTCCAGCAAACTGTACCCCCTGAAGTTCTATCTCCCTCATCAGTCTCCACTGAGTGGGCCTGTGTTCACTGGAAGGAAGATCAGCTGCCCACACTGTTCCCCAATGTTTGCCCAGCAGGCCAGCCTCCCCCTGCATTCCAAACACTTCACATGATGTGGGCAATGCACCAGCTTCTTGTGATGATTCACTGGCCTCTGGGTTGATCCTATTTCCAGTGGCTATGTCCCCTGACTCCTATTTTGGTGCAAGGGAACCCTGTCAGTAGACGACGTGGCCTGGGGGCTGGTATGGTGCATGCCAAGGCCCTCTTCTCCCCTTCAGATTCCAAGCAACTTCTCACAACAGGCAAGTGTTGCAGCTTTTGCCATCTCCTTTTCTGTGTGCTCATGAAGGCCAGCCCTGAAGTTGCCAGGGCTCAAAATGATTAGAGTGGTCCCTTCTCTCCCTTGCAGTAGCTTCTCCCACCTACAAAACCTCCAAGAGTCCCTCGCTGCTTCCTCCAGTCCCCAGTGGTCCCATGTTGGCAGTCTTTGCCTTTTGATAGTTGTAAATGGATGAGTTGTGGGAGAGAGTGACACTGAGGACTGTGTATTCCACCATCTTGATGATGATCTCCTTTGTCCACTTTAATATTAGGCTGTTTGCATTTTTATAGTTGAGTTGTAGGAGTTTTTAAATATATTTTAAACATGGATCTCTTATCATATGTAAGATTTGCAAATATTTTCTCCCATTCTGTAAGTGGTGTTTAAGTTTCTTGATAATGTTTTTGATTCACAAAAATCTTTAAGCTTCTTTTTTATAAAATGACATCTTTTTATTGAGACATCCAGATTAAGAAAATAATCACAGTATTGTGGATGCACAAACCTACCCATGTGATAAAAATCTGTAGAACTAAATACACACACGCACAAAAAAGTGCAAAGAAAATTGAGAAAATCTGAATAAGAGAGGTGAATTGTATCAGGTCAATAACCAGGCTGTGAAATTGTATGATAGTTTTACAAGTTGTTACCATCTGGGAAAAGTGGGTAAAGGGTACAGGGCATCTCTTTGTATTATTCCTTAAAATTGCATGGAAATATATGATTATTTCAATAAAAATTTCAAATAAAAACTGAAAAAAGAAGACAATCACAACAGAAGTTTTAATGGCCTTCCCTACTATATATCGTCATCAGTTTTTCAGCTGAAATTGGAAACATATTTTCAAATGCAAGGACCAAATCTACTGCAATATTAAAGAATGTAATAGTTTCATTTATTATTGCGGTGATTATGAAAGCTTTATATGCTTTACCTTTTTAATGTCATGGCCACAGATGCATGTAATGTCAATACAGAATATGTTTTTCCTTTGCTTCTGATATTGTTTTCTCATAAAAGCAGCTTTCTTGTTAGGCAATTGTAAAGCCCTTTCCAGGTGGGACTTCAGTAACAATAGCAACTTTTTTTTCAGATTCTATTTTTAGCTTTATTTTCTTTGCTAGGTGTTAATGAAGTGGTTAAAGTGGAAGTAAAGCCTGTATGATTCTTTGGTGAATGTTTGCTGTACTGCCCATATTCTGCACGAGGCAACTCAAACAGCATCTAATGTTCTTTTTATTGAAATTGAACTAATAGTCATAAAATATCTCCTACTTCAGTGTTTATATTTTTAGAACAGAGAGATTATAGAATTTTTGTGATTTTTGTTAGGAGTCATAATTCTTTAATTCCCATTTAAAAATTCATTGACTCTCTTTAACAAATGCATTTCAGAGAATCTTCAGTATGTTTGAAACACTAATGCCATATTTATCATATTTCAGTTTTTTTTTTTCCTTACATTTTTTTTTTATTTTATTTATTTATTTTTTTTTTATTTTGTCAATATACACTGTATATGATTATTATGGCCC
>NW_007738769.1:0-295 GCF_000696425.1 Galeopterus variegatus
GAGGCCCGGCCCCTCAGGCTATATTTCTCAAACTCCCTCGTCAGCAGGGTTCTGGCTGGTTCAGCTGTAGGGACCCTGGCAGGAGGCTGGAGGGCAGGAGGATGAAGAGGCAGGTGTCTCTCCTTCCTCTCTGCCTCGGGCAGCATCTCCAGCAGTGGCTGTGTTTTCTCCCTGACTCCAGTTCTGCACTGGTGCCAGCTTCTACAAGGTGACTGTCCCCTCGGAAACATTGAATGACTGATATGATCTCTCAGTGACCTACCGCATACAGCTTGCACATAAGTACATCTTAATG
>NW_007738769.1:5223-5753 GCF_000696425.1 Galeopterus variegatus
TACATTTTTAAAAACAGTGTAGAAACTCCTTAACTACAACAGAAGATCAAAAGAATCTTTTTTTTTTTTATTGGTAGTGTTCTAATTCTTTTTTTTTTATTTTGTCAGTATACAATGTAGTTAGTTATTGTGTCCCATCACCAAAACCTCCCTCCCTCCTCCCTCTCCCCCCTCCCACCCAGATGTGTCCCCTCAATTTTCTCGTTGTAAGAGCTTCAAAAAATTTTCAAAAGAATCTTTTAAGAAAAGCTTGAACATAAGCGTTCAGGCAGAAGTTAATAATGAGTTCTGTGATTTACAAATTTCGCAGTGGTGAACTATCCTACAGAACAAGACACACCTATTGGTATAAAACTACCTTTGCAGTTAACCTTCAAGTCAGAGTGCATTCTGTGTGATTTAAAATACAACATGTTCCCCATGAAAACCCCTGAGGACACTCAACCATTTAATACTGTCTACAGACGAGGATCATGAAGGTGTGACCGTTGTTGAAAAAAGAACAGGATGCTGGTGAGTCCTGATAACAC
>NW_007738769.1:5763-6057 GCF_000696425.1 Galeopterus variegatus
TCCTGAGGACACACTGAGAGGAGTGAAAGTGCCAAGCTGGTTGGGTCATTGTGGCCCAGTCAGGGGCGGGAACGGCTGCACTTTACGGTACAAGTGTTTCCACTCAGAATGAGTCACTGGCTCGTAAGTTGGCACCCCTGGACCCCGAAACAACTTGGCAAATGGAAAACTAAGGGGACAGTTCATGATGTGTGTTCGTATCCCCACTGCCGTGTTTTAAATGCCCTCCCTCCACACTCCCCTTTCATGCAGAGAAGAATAGACACCTACACTGACCCAGCCCTCAGCCTGCCC
>NW_007738769.1:6110-6330 GCF_000696425.1 Galeopterus variegatus
GTTCAAGTCCTCTCTTGTCCCTTTGCCCAGCCCAGATCTCTGCTCTATCCTGACCATTTGGGGACCTCGTTAGCCCTTTTCTCTTCTAAAAACCTTTTACCCAAACTGCATTAATAGCTAATTCAGCAAGTCCTTCTGGCTCCATCACCTTCCTTCCATGGAATGTGGCAGCAACCTGAAGAAGCCGCAATACCAGCTGCAGGACCTGATGCTGTATTAA
>NW_007738769.1:7950-8945 GCF_000696425.1 Galeopterus variegatus
TCAAATCTCCCCATAGTTCAAAACCCCTTCCGCCACCTGCCAGGCCCCTGTGATCAGCCCCCGCCTACTTCTCCACCCCCAATTTCTCTGTGTTCCTGAAACAAGATCAAATTTGCTTGTGGCTCAGGGCCTTTGCACTAGCTGTTCCCTGTTGCACTTCTTTTCTGGACAGGCTCCTTTGTCATTCAAATCTCATTGCAAATGTGACCCCTGCAGAAAAGGCTTTCTTTACCCCCCAATTTCAAAGCACCAACATTTTCTCTCAAGGCAGAAACTGGACAATTAAAAACACAGAAACAGAAGGTACTACATTTGGAATCAGATAGTAAGTTCCGTGAGAGTAGTTCCCGTCTCTCCTGTTAAAGATAACATAGTGGAGCCTAGAGCAGAGCTTGACACATGATTGGCACTTAATATTTACAGAATAAGTCATACCCTGTGCCAATTAGGGGTTGGTGCATTTTGGGGTGGAAGAGTCTGGAAGTTTCCTGCTCAGGCTGGGTGGGGCCGAGCAAGCCATCCCCTCTGTGCTGACAGAGAAGCCGATGGAGGATGCAGAATGTCACAGCCCCCACCTGGCGTGCATGTCCCCTTGAAGGGATTCTCCAGAAACTAGAGGTCATTTCTTCCAATCAGCGGCTGAATTTGATGGAAATGATTTTGTTCTTAGTTGATTGTTCTCTTCCCAAGTCCCTCTCTCCATGAAGCCACTTGAATGTAGATTCAGGAATTTATTATCATAGGTTTTTGTTTTGTTTTGTTTTTTGTCTGTCTCTAACCTATAATTCCTCATTTATAAAAAATGGGAGCTCTGGAATAGATCTCTAAATTCCCTTCAGAGCCAACATTTGATGTTTTTAAGCAAAAGTGTGTTCCACCTGGAATCAAGGGGTGTTCAGGTCAAGACTTTTAAAAATCATACAAGTTGTTTGAATTCCTTGTATATTCTGGATATTAACCCTTTGTCAGATGTATATTTTGCAAATATTTTCTCC
>NW_007738769.1:10859-11768 GCF_000696425.1 Galeopterus variegatus
AGGGAGGTTTCGGTAATGGGCCACAATAACCAACCACATTGTATATTGACAAAATAAAATTTAAAAAAAGAAGAAGAAAAAAATATATGTGCACTGAACAAATCCAAACCAAAAATAAAATAAAATATAATTAATTAATTAATTAATTAAAATCACACAAGCTTAGAGGGACATCAAGAGGAGGTTATGGAAGCTCTTGCCCAGCAGGCGTCCCAGGTAAACTGCGGAGGGGTGGACTGAACTTACTGGACTTAATCAAGGCCCAGATCCTGGCCCCTTTGGGGCCTGGCGTTTAGGATCCTGGTTTTCCCTTCCCGGAACGTCTCCCCTCTAAGCAGAGATGCTATTAAAGAATGTTTTAAATGGAGCAATGAGAAGTATTCTCCACATCCGCGTGAGTTTTTAAAGTCATTTGTGAGACTGATGTTCTTAAGCTCAGAGTCACCTGGGGTGCTTGTTGAAAGTCTCCAGCTCACTTCCGAGCTCTGACTGGGGGGTCCTGGGCAATTCCCAAGAATCTGTATTAACAAAGCTTCCAGGTGATTCTGGTGCAGAGTTTGTGGTGGAAAACTACCTGCACTCTGCAGGGACATATTTGGACAGACTCAGGACCTTCCCTCGCCAGTGTCTGTGGCCTTATGAGATACAGGAGCATCTGAGCAGCTCCTTATGCACCAGCCTCTAGCCACCGAGTTCCACAATCCCGTCAGTCATCTGAAGGGCCTGTCTACACAATGCCAAACAGCTGGATAGTTAGAGAGGACAAGGCCACTCAGATCCAGATACACAAGAAGAGTAAGTCCAGCTTCTGGTTTAAGCACATTCTTTGTCTTTAGATCAGTGAACACATGAGGAGATTATCTTAAGGCTATCAAACTTCCAGAGAATGAAATGTGGTTTTTGGCTGTC
>NW_007738769.1:13530-14024 GCF_000696425.1 Galeopterus variegatus
CAGCTCCAGAGACTCAAAAGACCAAGGGTCTAGTGGAAGCGTAATGACGTCCATAAATCACTCACATGTTAGTGTGGGGCAAGAAAAGCACCTACCCAAACTGCAAGGCCAAGGCCATGAGCATCTTGCATTTCAGGCAGAGAGCATGGAAGACACTTTAGGGAGGTGACTGATGGTCACTGATGGACAAGGGAGACTTTCTAGAGCCAGCAGGTTCTGGTCCCCAAGGCTACTGCTGGAGCAGTAACTGCTCTGTTGGATCTCAAAGAGGAGGCTAGTCAATTTCTTTCACTTAAGCAGTAGACGCATTATTGGCAAGGTAATCCTTGGATTTACTTGCTGAGTTCCAGAAGCCCTTACTACACATCAGAAAGTCAAAATAACAAGAATTCTAGAGTTAGAAGGGACCCTATAGGTGTGTGGACCCAAGGATGTGATTCCACAGGGAGGAGGTAACACAGAGAGAGGACTGGGGGATAGTGAACTGGGGGTTC
>NW_007738769.1:15031-15754 GCF_000696425.1 Galeopterus variegatus
GACTCTCTTTACTCTGTGGTACATGGGTCCTTTCCAGAAAATGGGGCAAACTCCTGGCCTTTGCTCTTCTGCCATCGCTGCTAAATTTCCCACCATCTCTATGTGCTGGGGTGTCATGGGAGGAGAAACATCATGGTAGTACAAAGGATGGACATGTCAGTCTGTTCACTCCCTATTCACGCCAACCTACCTTTTGCTGTTTGCTCAAGACCCCAGATGTCCATGGTCATCACACCTCACAGGAAAATTCTCCCTGCCCCAAAGCAACCCGAATTCTTTAAGCACATACATCACCTTGAGCTCCTTCCTTAGCCCTCACCTGCCTCAGAGACCATAGTCACTCAAGGAAAAATCAAGTCAAAGTTCCCAGCGCCCACCCCTCCCCACAGACCCGCAGCGTGCACACGTGCAGCTGGAAAGCCTCTCCTGGCTCCCAACCACCGCAGCTTTCCATTCCAGCGAAACTGTGATGTTGCTATGGAAACAACCAGTGAGGTGTTCCCCTGGCTGTGTCCCAGGCTGAGGACCCACAGCCCACACTACAGACACGCTGGTTGGCCAGCATCCCAGGAGCCCCCTGCTGCCCCTTGTCACCCCAGGGCAGCCCCTGTGCCTCGGTGGGGCTGTTTGTGGTGAGGCGTGTGTGTGTGTCAGTGCACACAATTGTTTTCTTTTCTTTTTAGCTCAGCCCCTCCCAGCCCACAAAAGGCACATTCTTGGAAA
>NW_007738769.1:17487-18213 GCF_000696425.1 Galeopterus variegatus
GTGCCCCTGAGTTTGCCTGGAATACTGCTCTTGCCCCTTCCTTGCTAACGTGGTGGCTTCAAGCTCACCCAAGTTTTCTGATTTCACCAGTTGTCCGCATACTCTATGACAGAAAAGGAGTTTGACCTATGGAGCATTTGGCAAATAGCTGGTGATGACTCCTTAGGAGTCCCCCTCCATTGAAGAGGGAACCCAACAGGATTGGGTCAGCAGCCAAGCTGGGAGCAGNGTGTCCCAGGCTGAGGACCCACAGCCCACACTACAGACATGCTGGTTGGCCAGCATCCCAGTAGCCCCCTGCTGCCCCTTGTCACCCCAGGGCAGCCCCTGTGCCTCCGTGGGGCTGTTTGTGGTGAGGCATGTGTGTGTGACAGTGCGCATGATTGTTTTCTTTTCTTTTTAGCTCAGCCCCTCCCAGCCCACAAAAGGCACATTCTTGGAAAAAAAGAAGAAAGAAAAGAAAGACAAAATGTATTTTTTATCTGCATTCCAGCTGCCTGAGCTAAGTGGAGGAATGAAAGGTTTGGGAAATATCTCACACAGGAATAAATTTACAAGGGACAGCAGAGCAGATAAATTCAGTTCCCAAAGAGGGGCATTACAAGGCTTTTTGGCAGGAGGCTTGCCCCTTGTGCAAAGCTGTCAACAGAGCAAGAGAGGGGAGCGCTTTCAAACCCACCCCAAAATAAGTCTTTCAGGAATCCGTTTAACTCCCTCTAGCTGCTA
>NW_007738769.1:19782-20679 GCF_000696425.1 Galeopterus variegatus
TGTAAGGTTCTTAACTCTAGTGACAGCACAGCCTGACAACTGTGCTGAGCTAGGGACCGTCTGGTCTGAAGGCAGCCTCTCTCTCCAGCCCGTCCTAACCCTCAACCCTCATAAACAGCTGCCCTTCTTTCCCCCGCTCAGAAAGGAACCAGGGAGAGGCAAGAGAATGAGGGCTCCTGGGCTGTTTACACCCTGAGAATCTTCCTGCTGGGCCCATTCAGCCGTTGTCTTAAAGTATTTCTTTCCGGGTAACGTTTGTATACCCTGGGCCTCCTGTCTCTGCTTCTTTCTTCTACTTAGCATCCTTAAGAGGCAAAAAATTACATGGGAACCAGGAAACTGCATATGAGTCCCAAGTTGGCCTCTTTCAAAATTGCTTCCTCTGGGTTTACGTCCTTGAAGATGTCACTCTGAGCATCAGTTTAGCAATCTGTAAAATTAGTATATAATAGCATCAATAATGCTAGATAGTAAAATTTAGAGATAATGCACACAAAATACTTAGCATGTATATTCAGTAAATAGTTGGTATTATCCTTGTTATTTTGATTGACATGAAAGTGTTTCATGAAATGCAAAAGTCTGCGTAAATGTCAAATATCATTAGTTGTCCTTCAGTTTTATCGTTTTATCAGAAATCATACATAACACTGCTGGTACTGTGCAAAGGAAATGTAAGAACTTGGCCCAGTCTCCATCGGCAGCGCGTACAAGTCCATGGGCAGGATTCACAGCCCACAGGAGAAATTTGTCCAGTGTGTAATCTGAATTATCCATATGCCTTGTATTTTAGGGACACCGGCTGGGGTATGTTCATCGTTGGGGTGGAGTTGGGAGGAGCACCCTTCATCATGCTCCTTCCCTGCAATGACCGGCAGTTAATACAATCCTTTTGGA
>NW_007738769.1:22538-22906 GCF_000696425.1 Galeopterus variegatus
CACTGTTATCTTGGGTTTTCTGTCACTCTGCTGTCTGTTACATGGGACACCACCATTCTTTTCCCCCATCTCTCCCCACTTAAAGTCATTGTCCTCTCCATATTCTGTTCTTTTCCTCCCACATGATCTTGCCAAATGGATTCAAATTACACATGTATTAGGTTAATGGCAGATCAGTAGAAGGGCAGCCTGAGGCCTTAGGAGAAGGCAAATGTGGCTTGCGGCCGGGGACCATGCCCTTTGAGGCAATGTTCTCGGGCCTGACCAGCAGAGAGGGAGTGGCTTGAACCCAACTCTTTTTGCTCTGTTAGCCTCCCTGTCCATTTATGAGGCAAGGCATTAGTCTTGCCAACAAAATCGTCTTTCCA
>NW_007738769.1:25057-34283 GCF_000696425.1 Galeopterus variegatus
ACAGGTGAACCACAGAATCTGATTTGCATTTATAAATGTTCACATTATCTGCTGAGTGCAGAAGATGTCAGAGTGGAGGCAGAGAGGCCCCTTGGAGGCCATCACAGGTGTCCAGGTGAGAGATCATGAGTTTGGACAAAGGAGGGGGGTTGAGGGGAGAGGGAAGTTGTATTAGTCCGTCTTGTGTTGCTATAACAGAATTACCTGAGACTGGGTAATTTATAAAGAACAGAGGTTTATTTGGCTTACGATTCTGGGACACCTACATGTGGCACAGGCCTCAGGCTGCTTCTACTCATGGTGGAAAGTGGCAGGCAGCCGGTGGGTACAAGCAGATCACATGCCGAGAGGAAGCAAGAGAGAGAGAGAGAGAGGAGTTGCCAGGGTCTTTAAACAACCAGCTCTTGTGGGAACTAATAGAGCGATAACTCACTCATTAACCCCCCCTCCCCCAGGGAGAGCATTAATCCATTCATGAGGGACCTGCCCCCATAACTCAATCAGTTTCCAACACTGCAACATTGGGGATCAACTTTCCATATGAGTTTTGGAGGGGACAACACATCCAAACGCCACCAGAAGTAGATGGAATTAGAGTAGTATGTAGAATGGACAAGATCTGTATGCATGACAGTAAACTCAGAAAAGAAACCTAATCTGGAGAGAGAGTATGGGTGTTGTCATCCTGAGATGATTTGAAGGCATGGAAGTGGTGAGATCTCTCAGAAGGAAGTAAAGTAAGAAGAAAAGGTCTAGGATCAAAACCTGAAAAATTCTAAAATTAAAGGTTGGGCAGAAGGAAAAGATCCATCAGAGGAGACCAAGGGAAGGAATCGCCAGAGAGGCAGGAAGCAAACCAGGAGAGTGTGGGGTCACAGAAAGCAGCAGAGTGTTCTAAGAAGGACGGATGGTCAGTGGAGCTAAAAACTCTGCACAGAAGACAAGGAAGCTGAATGAAGAACGGGGCACAGCTTCTGTGTTGGTGAACAGATGGAGGTACTGGCAAGGTGGTGTGACAGGAGAGGGAGGCAAGCTCTCCCACCCCCACAGCTTGCTCCATGCATCTCTTCCCTTTCCTATGGCTGTCCATCAGTTGTACCCTTTGTAATAAACCAGTAAGCCAGGCACTGGTCTGGAGACTTATACTCAAAGCAGAAGTTCAAAGGACACAATGCCAACATCATCTAGACACATGTCTACTATAGGAGCCCTTAAGTCTTTAAGATAGCAGCCCTCCCAAAATATTGCTACTAAGACTTATTCAGAGGTGACTAAGGGGAATGGATCAGACATGGAAGAAAACATTTTTCTTACCATTTCAAAAACAGGTCAAAGGTGGCCAACCACATGATCCAGCAAATGCATGT
The DNA here is from genome assembly GCF_000696425.1 of Galeopterus variegatus. Classification (NCBI taxonomy): domain Eukaryota; kingdom Metazoa; phylum Chordata; class Mammalia; order Dermoptera; family Cynocephalidae; genus Galeopterus; species Galeopterus variegatus. The sequence continues at coordinate 26,425 of NW_007738769.1, forward strand.
CCCTGAACCAAACAGCTAAAGGCATGGATTTCAAATCAGATAAGGAGGAGGACAATGGTGATCCTTTTATGAACTTTAGTTCTTCAGAAGAAAGAAAAGATAATATATTTCATGTACTTAATTTATTTAAGTAATAAGACAATATATTTAATGACCCTTAAAATTTTTCAAGATTCAGGAAAAATACAAAATGTTGTGAGATAAAAATTTATAGCTGAAGATTCTTTAAGTATTGCTGTTAACTGAAGAATTTGAAGAAAACTTACTTAGAGAAACTATTTTATGAGAATTTGTATATTAAAGATGATTTCCTGAACATGAGTCCATTACATGAGAAACTTCCCAGCTCAAGGACATATATAATAGCATTGGTTCTCCCTATTTTTTCATCTGGTTAACATTACCTGGGAATGCTGCATAAAAATTAGAATGTTGGGCCGGCCCGGTGGTGCACTGGATAGTGCACCGCTTGGGAAGCGTGGCGGCACTCCCGCCCGAGGGTTCGGATCCCACATACAGACCGGTTCCCGCTCACTGGCTGAGCGAGGCGCGGGAGCAACACCGAGGGTTGCAATCCCATTGCCAGTCCCGGTCCGGTACGGGGGTGACACTGAGGGTTGCGATCCGGTGCCGGACACGGAAAAAGACAAAAAAAAAAAAATTAGAATGTTATCCTCCTGACATTATAGTAGTGTATGTCTTACTGAGTGAGAGCTTTGCTTAAATATCATTCTTTTTTTTTTTCCTTTTTGTCTTTTTTCGTGACCGGTAACGGGATCGCAGCCGGTAACGGGATCGCAACCCTCGATGTCGTGGCCGCAACGCGCTCAACCAGTGAGCGGACTGGTCTCTATATGGGATCCGAACCCTCGGTGGGAGCGCCACCGTGCTCCCAAGCGCCGCACTCTACCGAGCGCACCACCGGGCCGGCCCTAAATATCATTCTTGAATAGGGATTAAAACATATCTGCACTACACATTCATGCTCCATTATCAAAGACTATTTCAAGTATTTTAATGTGGTTATATTTAGCCAAAATGGGAGTGCAGTGGATTGAATGGTCCCCAAAGTCATTGAAGCTTAATCCCCACTGTAACTGTTGAGGGTGGGAAATCCTATTATGATAATTGAAAGGTGGGGCCTTGAAGAGTTGATTAGATTCTGAGGACTACACCCTAATGAATGAATTAATAATGGCGGTCATGGGCATGGTTCTGAGGGCTTTAAAAGGACAGCATATGAGTCTCTCTCTCTGCTTTACCATTCTCACCATGTGAGACCCTGCATCTCCAAATCAGCACCAAAGACGACTCTTACCATTTGTGTTCCCTGGACTTTCGACTTCCCAGCCTCCAAAATTGTGAGCAATAAATTTTGGTTTTTTATAAATTACCAAATTCCAGGTATTTTGTTATAAGCAACAGAAATGGACTAATACGGGGAGTTGCTGTTCAGCAGGTCAAAGTTTCAGTTATGCAAGATGAGTAAGTTCTAGAGGTCTGCTGTGCACCACCGTGCTTACAGTTAACAATACTGTGTTTGCACATTAAAATTTGTTGAGGGTAAGGGCCAGCCCGGTGGCGCACTCGGTAGAGTGCAGTGCTTGGGAGCGTGGCAGCACTCCTGCCGAGGGTTCAGATCCCATATAGAGACCGGTCCGCTCAATGGTTGAGCGCGGTGTGGGCGTGACACCGAGGGTTGAAAAAAGACAAAAAGGAAAAAAAAAATTTGTTGAGGGTAAATCTCATGTTAAGTGTTCTTAGCACAATAAAAAAATTGAAGTTAACCTCTTTATAATTTTTGAAATTTCTAGAGATTCTAGATTTTCTGAAGGTAAAATAATCTATGAAACTGCCCACGCTCACTGGTTATTACTAAGTATGTGTTCTTCTTTTAATGCTTGTATCAGCCACTGAGACTTTGGATAATCAGATATACATTCTACTCGGAATAGAAATGTTTGTACTTAAAAACAGAACAGTAGAAAAAGATGAACAATGTCCATTGGGTAGAGCAACATATCACTGACTTTAGCAAAAGCTGTTCCAGTGAAGTGATGAGGGGGAAAGACAAACTGGAGTGAAATACAGAGTGGATTGGTGGGTGGTAAGATGTGGAGATGACCATTTCCACAGACCTTTTTTCATTTTGGACATTGATGGAGTTTAGACATGTAGTCCCCATCAAAACTCATGTGGAAATCTGATCCCCAGTGTGGCAGTGCCGGAAGCTGTTTGAGTCATGGGGGCAGATCCCTCATGAATGGATTAATGCTCTCCCTGGAGGGTGGGGGTCGTGAGTGAGTTCTCACTCTATTAGTTCCCACAAGAGCTGTTTGTTTAAAAGACCCTGGTACCTCCTCTCTCAAGCTCTCTTGCTTCCTGTCGCCATGTGATCTGCTTGTACCCGCCGGCTCCCTGCCACTTTCCGCCATGAGTAGAAGCAGCCTGAGGCCCGTGCCAGATGCAGCTGTCCCAGAATCGTAAGCCAAATAAACCTCTGTTCTTTATAAATTACCCGGTCTCAGGTATTTCTGTTATAGCAACACAAAATGGACTAGTACAAATATGTCCTGGCTTAGCTCTGGCTCACAATTCATTTGGGGTCACCCTAATTCTCACCTCAGGAAAATGTCAGAAACTGGAACCAAAAGACACTGGCTCCAGTCCAGTCCCAAGACTGAGACAATGACTGAAGAAGTCAAAGCACTAAGCTTACATGGATTGGGTCATTATTGCATTAAAACCTTGTAATATTAAGTTATCTTATAAATGCCCTACATAGGCTTGAGGAATGATAGTTTTCTGACAAGCTAGGAGTTGATTACAGGTCAGAACAATAGACACTATCTGATGCCAGGATGGCTGGGGAAAGGTGTTGTGAGGGAAGCACGGGTGGTGAATTAAGCAGCTACCAGAGGACAGGAGGTGAGCGAATAGGAGTAAAACAGCCAATTCTGGAGACTCAGGAACAGGAGAGCCGAGGACACCTGACTAGATAAAGGTACTCCAGGTAAGCTGGCTGCGGAGTCAGGGCATGGGACACTCACAGCAGTGTTAGGTGCTTATAGTGACAGGAGTCACTGCTGGCTGACACTGTGAAGTATCACATCTCTTTTCACCTAAGGCGTGCTCTGAGTCACACAGGCAGTAAGGGGCAGCGCCAGTATTCAGCCGAGGCCACCCGACCCGTGCCCACAAAGCTGTTCTGCAGTATGTGAGCCCAACCCACCTCACTCCCTTTCTGGAGTGATGAACTGACACTTAAAGGTGAAGATTTGACCCCTCCAGTCCTGGAAGTCGTGCAGTGCTCCATTCTTAATCCTGTCATCTTCCATGGTGGGGGGTGTGGGAAAGCAATCCTCATGGGGTCACCGAATCACTCCCTCAACCCTGCTCCTATTCCCGATCTAGCAGAAAATTCTTCAGCATAGCTTTTCTGCTGAAAAATCTTTTTCTATTACTTTAAAATCATCCTCTATGGAAACTGACCACCTGAAGCAAACCACCTGCCAATTGCTGCAGATATTAATTATTTCCTTAACACCCACCCTACCTCCCCACTTGGTGTGGTGGACAGCAGCATCTTGTCCCTCTGAGTGTAGAAGTTTCCACCCATTACAAAGTGTGTGCAACGGAGAGAAACCAGGAAGGGGGTGGGCATCCACCACACATGATTGCACAGCATCTCTGACCGGAGCAACTTTTGACCCCATTCACTGATACAAACACTCGAGATGGCTTATGGTCTCTGGCATGCAAACAGCAGCTCTGACTCAACACAGACTGACGGAACAGGAAGCCAACCCAAACTGTGTGTGCGTGTGCAGCTGGATTTGTGCATCACAGTGTGTCTGTGTGTGACTCTTTCGGGTATCTCTAAGAGATGGCTTATGGATTTTCCAGCCCTGATTGCTATTCCCTCTTATCTGAGTCTTCTAGATACAGGTCGGTGCTTGGGGGAGTGGGTAAGCAGGATACAGATAAACTCATTCCCCTGAGTGTCAGGCCACACGAAGAGTGATGTCTGGAGACCAATTCAGCTTGTTTGTATCTTCTTGTCAACTGAAGCTCTTCCATTCCCACAGTCCCCAGGGAAGAGCTTCTGGAGCCCCTGTGGGGCCTGCTGGGGCTATTTTCATGGTTGCTAAGCAATGGCTGTGCTGTGGCAGTGTCTGTGTGTGATCCAGGATTAGCTTTATAGCAACCAGGAAGACTGAGAAAGAAAAGGTGTCCACACAAACAGCACCAGTGAGAGGTGACCATGTGATGAAGGATGACTGTCATGTGGGGCCTGGAGCCGTGAGAAGTGGTAAAAACAATAGGCACCATTTTCAGCTTCTAGGCCAGGCTCTAGGCCATCGCTTTCGCATCCATGAGTTCATTTAAACAGGGAGGACACAAACCAATAGAGACGGCCACATGAGAGCAGATCCTGCTGTCCTGTTGACTGGTAGATTCACCTCGCACAGTGCCTGGCATATGGCAAGAACTGAGAAATTATCATTCAGATAAATGAACCACAGTGTACAAGAACAGGAAAGAGCTGTAACTATCATTGAACCCAACTCTCTCATTTACTACGTGGGAGAACCATTTGGAGAAATTCCACCAGATAAACACCCTCTGTCTACTCCTCATCCATGTAATGAAGGATACCTCATTTTAAAAGAAGCCCACCAGGTCTACACAGAAAAGTTGCAAATGGAAGAAGATGAGGTGTTCCAACCCTCCCTATTGCAAGGGGCCCACACCCATGAGTGACTGAGAAGAGAAGGGGGACATCTGGCCTGACAGTGTGACTTGCCAGGGCCCCTTGTTCCCACTAATACCACTCCCCTCCCCTGATACTTTGGGCCTGGGTGGCTTCAGCAGGATCCTAGCCACTTGCCTGCCTGCTTTCTCCTGCTGTTTCTCTCCCAAACCATTCTGCTAACATAGCAGCAATCGTCGCTCTACCAAGAGCCTGCCTGAGATCTCTCTCAGCTACTAGCAACTAGCCCTCCTCCTCCTGCAGACTCATCACCCCCACCCAGGTGTATCCAACCTCATCTCTCACAGAGTCCCCACCCATCCTGCTGCTCCTGCCAGATCAGGTGCAGACCAGGTCTGCACCCTCCACACACACCCGGATCAGACCCAATGCTGAGGCCCTGCCAAGGGCCCTACAGCCTTCCCTCTGCCAACTGGTAGTCAGGACTTCTATGAAGATTCCGCTCCTCCAACAAACCTTCCATTTCCATTCTCTCCCAGGCTAATCATTTTATTCATCTGGATTCTCCAGAATTTTTTTTAATTGTGGTAAAATAAACATAACATAAAATTTACCATTTTAACCACTTTTAAGTACAGTTCAATGGCATTAAATACATTCACCTTGCTGTGCAACCATCACCACTGTCCATCTCCAGAACCATTTCATCTTCCCAAACTGAAACCATGCACCCATTAAACAACAACTCCCCATTCCTCCCTTCCTCCAGCCCCTGGAAACCACCGTTCTACCTTCTGTCTCTTGAATTTGACTACTCTGAGCACCTCATGTAAGTGGAATTATGCAACGTTTGTCCTTTATGTCTGGCTTATTTCACTTGGCGTAATGACTTCAAGGTTCATCCTTGTAGCATGTGTCAGGATTTCATTCCCTTTAAGACTGAATAAACACTCCATTGTATGAAAGTGCCTCATTTTGTTTATCCATTCATTCATCAATGGGCATTTGTGGTGTTTCCACCTTTCTGCCATTGTAAATAGTGCTGCTATAAACATTCGTGTACAAATAGCTGTTTGAATTCCTGCTTTCAATTCTTTGGGATATAATAGATCCAGAAGTAGAACTCTAAATTATCATATGGTAATTCTGTGTTTAACTTTCTGAGGAGCCACTGGGCTCTTTTCCCCAGCACTGCACCATTTTACATTCCCACCAGCAATGCACAGGGCTCTGATTTCTCCATATCTTCACCAACACATTATTTTCTGTTTTTGTTTTGGTTTTTGTTTTTGATAATAGCTATTCTAATAGGTTTGAAGTGGCGTGTAACTGTAGTTTTGATTTGCATTTCCTTATGATGAATGAAGGGAAACACCTGTTCATGTTCTTATTGGCCACCTGTATATTCTTTGGAGAAATGCCTGTTCAAATCCTTTGTCCATTTTTTAATTGGCTTGTTTTTATTATTGAGGTGTAAGAGTTCTTTATATATTCTGGATATTAATCCCTTGTCAGATGTATGATTTGCCAATATGTTCTCCCATTTGTGGGTTGCTTTTTTATGCTGTCAATAGTGTCCTTTGATGCACATAAGTTATTAATTTTGATAAAGTACAATTTATATGTATTTCTTCTTTTGTTGCCTGGGCTTTTAGTGTCATATTCTCCAAAATCATTGCCAAATCCAATGTTATAAAGCTTTGATGCTATGCTGTTTTCTAAGAGTTTAATAGTTTTAACCCTTACATTTAGGTCTTTGACCCATTTTGAGCTAATTTGTGTATATGGTGTTAGGTTGGGGTCTCACTTGATTCTTTTGCATGTGGACATTCAACGTTCCCAATACCATTTGTTGAAAAGACTGTGCTTTCCCTATTGAATGGTCTTGGCACCCTTGTTTAAAATCATTTGACCTTATATGCAAGAGTTTATTTCTGGCCTCTGTATTCCATTCCATTGATCTGTATGTAAGTTTATATGCCAGTACCATAGTTTTGATTACCATAACTTTGTAGAGAGCTTTAAAATCAGAAAGTGTGAGTCTTTCAACTTTGTTCTTAATTTTGAAGATTATTTTGGCTATTTAAGGTCCCTTGACATTCCATATAAATTTTAGAATGGATTTTTCTATTTCTTCAAAAAAATCATTGGTACTTTGAAAGGGATTGCACTGAATCTGTAGATCATTTTAGGTCGTACCTGGGAAGATTGAAAACCTTTTCTCAAGGCTCTTTATTTTTTTGTTTTTATGTATGTATCCAACTAAATGAGAAACTTCTGATCATAGGAACTATGTGTCTTCTGTCTTTCCTATCTCTCATTGAATACTGAAGGAACTAAGCCACAAACAAAAAGATGAATGATTATTTCTCTATCGTGATTTTTTTTTTTAATGGGAAAAACTAGGAACAATTCACTACTATCCCCAAATCTTCTAGCTTTGGCTTTTTCTATTGAATAACTCAGAATTGACAAAGAAATCAACAGGGGCCACCAATCCCTGTCATATCTGGAAGGTACAGACTCCCTTCCTGGAGCGCTACTTAGAGCTCACACTGTGCAGCTGGTCACACCCAAGAAGCCAGTGCCTCTCCCTTCCCTGATGGTTCCAGTTAGTACTGCAGTTGGACATGAGTATTCATAAAAAATCCAAACAGAAGGTGATTTCTGGACTGGGGAAGCCTATGCTGATGCAATAATTGTCGTGTTGTGAAGGAGGTTGTAACTGCTGTTGTTTTTATCCACGATTTACTCAGATCTTGCTGTATGTTGAGCACTAAGCAGTGAGTGTACTTAGCGCAATATCTCAATGCTGGGGGACTATCAGGACCAAGGGCCATTGTGGAAAGGAAATGAGTTTGGTATCCAATTTTCAAGTGAGCAGGAGACCTTAGAGAAAGAAGCCCAGGGGGGAAGTACCTAGTGTATTTCCACACACAGTGAGGAGCATGCTAGTTACATACAAAATCAAAGTACTTACACACACGAGAAGGATGCTCTCAGCTTGCGTTTGCTCCAAGTTTGGCTTCCCCTGTAACAGGTCCTAGTATGGACCTCTAAACAAGCAACAATGGAGTCCTTCTAAACAGAATTCTGCAGAGTTGAAAGCACACCAACAAGCCAAGCACAAGGACTTGGTCCCAGC
>NW_007738769.1:38155-42026 GCF_000696425.1 Galeopterus variegatus
TGGGGGGGGGGAGGGGCAGGGGTGGATGGTAGAAGAGAGGGCGGGCAGGGAACCAACAATCTGCTAGATGCTTCTGACTCTGTTGAGAGGAGCTTTTTAGCTCTGTAAAATTTGAGGCAAAACATTGATAGATTCACAGACAGTTTAATAAAGAAAAATAACTCCAGAAAAAAATTTATAAAACAAAGGCATGGAACTAATTATATTTTGCTGCTCAGCTATTAATAATATTTATATAACCATACTACTATAAAAATTTAGTACTGTCTTAACCAAAGTTGTGAAATAATTATGGAATGTGGTGGGGGAGAAAATGTGCATGTATTGCTGGGGCCAATTGTAAGAGAACTAAAATTCTCATTTCCCACGGTAGGAAGCCAGTAGACAAAATTAAGTTAAATCCCTTAAATTAAGAGGATAAACATAATAAATAATAAGCAAATTGCCTGGGAAATATGGAGGTAAATACCTAACCAAAAACTGAGAGTTGAAAATGACACCCTCTTGGGGGTAGGACTTAGGAATGAGCAGAGGCAGGACTCTGAACTGCAGTGTTGTTGTAAGGCTTGTAATACTATTCGACACTTTAATTTATACTCACACATTACTCTGATTAATTTTTTTAAATAGGACAAGAAAAGGGGGGGAAAATGGTGTAATGAGAGTTGATCTTCAGAGAAGCCTTGGGGATAAAGAAGTGGATGGACCTTAGGTTGGGGTGACAATGGAGCAGAGAGGGCTGTGACAGGTAGAGGACAGGGTGGGCTTTGGCACCAAGTGACTAGTGAGCAGAATGACCATAAAGTTCAAATACTGGGGAGGAAGTACACGAGATACCTGCCCAGAATTGACACGCAGCTTTATGAAGGTGGCCCAAAGCTTTTTCCATCAGAAGCACCCAAGTCTCTTTGTGCCACTGGGGCCTGGCAAGAGGAAGAAGACAGGCATGGTAAAGTCAGAAGGGCTGAGGATGGTGGAGCAACAAAGGGCTTGTGAACGTGTCCCTCGTCTTCCACCAGGTGTAGTGAATTCACTGCATCCCAGTAAGACCTCAGTGGAGGGAGATCCTCAGTTTTACAGCACCGTGACTGCTACTCTGAATAATTAACATCACTTCTGATGTCACTGGCCTTTAGTGGGCTATCCTTATTTTAGAGAATGTGAAAGATACAGGGCTTTCATAGTTTTACTGTGACCTAAGTCTCCACCCAAATTTTGCCTTAACATTTAAAATTTCTCCACTGCAAATTCACTTACAAGGGCTTTTTCCCAAAATGGGATCTTGAACACCCCATGTGGTTCTCACCTTCACACTTCGCTTTTGCTGTTCTTGCCAACTAGAGTGCACTTTCTCCCTTGCCTACAAGTTCATCTGACTAACTGGGAGTCATTATTAAGATGGCCCAGGTACCATTTTCCTCCAGGAAGTCTTCCCGGACCTCTCCCATTCTCCTCGTCCCCACCCAAGGAGGATAAAACGGTTTGCCTGTGTGCCCCATAATGCATTGTGCTTAGTCAATGGATCACACCAACCACTGATCAGCCTATCCATTGGCCAGCTGTCTCCTCTACAGAAGTGTAAGTTTCTGAGGTTAGAAGCTGTATTGGATTATCTCTGTATCCCTAGCAGCTCACGCCAGCACCAAGCGGACTAGCCCAGAAAGCAGCAACAAAAGGTGGCTGTAAGTTAAGACTCGAAGAATTAGTGTTGCTCCCTGAATACAAAGCAAATTAGAAAAAGGGGCCTCTCTGGGAGGCAAATGGCCTGCTGGGTTTAAGTTTTCATTTACCCTCTGCCAGGTGCTCTTGCACAGGACATAAGCTGCACACCATTACGCGAAGTCTTTGCTTCCTAGCTGTGTGACCTTGGTCAGGCTAGTTAAATACTCTCAATCTCAGCTTTCTCATCAGTAACTGTGGAGAACAATAAACCACACCTGGTAGGGTTGTTTGGAAGATTATCAAAAGTAGTGCATGAAAAAGTACTTTGCTAAGTGCCTGGCACAGAGTAAGGGCTCCAGAACTGGTAGAAGTTATCATACCTATTGTTTGTAACGAGATATCAGGGAGCCAGTGGAGGCTGTTAAGCCACGTAATGACATTTTTGCCTTTGCCAAGGGTTGTTCTGGCAGCAGCGTGGAGGACGAATTGAATGGGAGAAAGAGTGGAAGCAGAGAAAGGAGCTGGGAGGCTACTACCAAAGGCCAGACGAGAGGTAAGAGGGCCCAAGGTAGAGCAGAAGCCAGGGCTGGAGCCTCACAAACCTGTTTTCTGCACATCCTTTCGCCTTCTATCCCTTGCTCTGCAAACCTGCCTCCCCACAGAGCCTCCCCACAGGAATCATCAGGAACCCAGGACTGGTGCCAAAGCAATTAAGCATGTAACAATGCGTTAAAATAGAAGGGCAGGCTGGAGGAAAGGAAAAACACTGTAGCCTTCCCCAGGGGACCCAGAAGGCACTTACATGCATCCATAATCCCCCTAGAAACTTCTGCAACCCAAATGTCCAAACAAGAAGGTTTAAATGAGAATGAAATCCCGTTCAATGCACACGTGCTCACAGGCACACACATATATATTTCTGAGATGGGTGCCAGACTGAGAGAGCCCAGGCCAGCTGCGGAATGTTTTCCAGAGCCACAGTACCAGAGCTCCCATGCACTGGAGCGCAGGCAGGAGTGAGATGCAGGGTAGGAGAGGAGGGGCCTTCACCCGGATGGGCCTCTCTCTAGACACTGAGCTCACGTGTTCATTCCCGATTGGAAACACATGTGCTATCAGGCAAGGCAGGAACAAGAAATCGGCAACATATGAAAACATTGCCTTGCACAGACACTTTCCCGCCACCATCTCGCCCCTCCTCCCAGTCTCCCTTCACTTCTTTATTGGCAACACGGTTTGCTGGGGAGGAATAGGCTCCTGTGCCCCATCAATAATAATATGAGTGAAGGCTGTGCATATGGTCTGTGTCTCTATTTCTGATCATTCTGAATGCACCTGAAGTTGTAACAGCCAAGGGAGAGCCTGCTTTGAGAAATGCAGAAGGAGGCTTCTCTCTTTTTCTGGAAGGGGAGAAATATTTTAGTGTTTGTGCCATATGGTGGTGGCACCATTTCAGCACCTGTAGTCATAACTCAGAGGGAAATTCACCTCCAAAAGCATGTACCTGAGCATAGAACCTCAGAGCAAAAGTGTCTTTTGAGCAAGAGCTTCCAACCTAGGGCCCAAGGACGATATCAAGAGGTTCATGAGCATCCCCCAAATTTTGTATTGTGAAGGGTTGCATCTGTGTGCACATGTGTATTATTTTAGGGAGAAAGCGCACAGATTGTTGTCAAATCTTAACAAGATCCATTACCAAAAATGTTTAAAATTACTGCCTTAGCTGTTAACTGGCCCAGTGACCCCCATTCCCATCTGAAGTTTGACTTCTCTCTTTATTGTTTCATTCATGCAGTAATCCAATTCATGCTTGAGCACCTCCGGTGATGAAAAGCTGACAGAATAGCCAATAATTAAGAACAGTGGCTTTGGAGCAGGTATCCACACTCGGACGCTGGTGCTGCTGCTTTCTAACTGCGTGACTTAGGGTCCGTATTTTAGCTTAGCTACTCCTCAGTTTCATCATCTTCTTATATGGACTATATGCCTCTGAGGTACCTTTGAGCAGATGAAATGAAACAATGCATGCAAACATTTTAGCAGAGCCCACAGGATGTAGTACGTGTACAGTGAAGCGGTCACTGCTTTGCTATTATCACCAAAGTTACTGTCATTGTTATCAGAGAGGCAGCTCATTACCATTCCGGAAAAAAAAAAAAATCTCCTTTCTGGTTTCCCTTCATTACAAAATTCTTCATCCTTATGTTAA
>NW_007738769.1:42911-46504 GCF_000696425.1 Galeopterus variegatus
AGTCACTGCTTTGCTATTATCACCAAAGTTACTGTCATTGTTATCAGAGAGGCAGCTCATTACCATTCGGAAAAAAAAAAAAAAAATCTCCTTTCTGGTTTCCCTTCATTACAAAATTCTTCATCCTTATGTTAAACTGAAATCGGTTTCCCTGAAGCCTCCAATCAGTGGTCTTCACTGACACTTGGTCATGCAGAACAAGACAGAGATCAAATGCCATCTGTGCACCATTCCATAGCAGATGACAGCAAAACTGTCATTCTAAAAGGATGCACTATAGCGAGAATCATCTCATAGAAAAGGGAAAGTTGAAGCTAGAGCACTTTAGACTCAAGATGACAAAGTGGGTTTTGTTTGTTTCATGAAGACATTTTGACAATAAAGTTGTTCTTTATAGCTTTAAGTGGATTGTTTTAAAATTTAAACATTTCTGAGCAAATCCAGCATCTGGGTATACTGAGCTTTTACTCAAAAGATTTTTGCCTGCGGTTCCTATCACTACCAGCACTGTCATTAACATAGTGTTTCTTACAAATTCTTCTAACCCCGTATCTCCCACTGTTATGATAAGTGAAGCCACTCAGATAAAGTCAGCGCGTTGCACGTGACAGTTTATGTCCTCCCAGAGAAGAGCTGGTTTCGGTTCCTGATCCACTGTAAGCACCATGATAGCAGGGAATGATTGTCTTCCTCTCCTTTGAGTTTCCAGCACCCACCACAGTGTCTGCCTCCTGCTAGGAACTTAACAGATATTTGTTGAATGAATGTATAATGAATGAATGAACTTATAAGCAATAGTAACTTATGCAAAGTAAATCATGTTCCTTCATTAATCCATTGTTTTATATTTAATTTAAGTTATAAAAATCTGCATTATAATTAAAGTGCACTTGAGGAGAGTTATTATATTTTCTTGCTCTTGAAATCATTTATTTCATTGGCTAAACACCCACAGATCATTGTCATTTTTTTAAAATCTGCTTTTATATCCTTTCATCCATCCTCATTCCTCTCTTCTGGACATTGAAGACTATTCCTAGGCCCACGAGATGCCAAGGTCCTTAGCTTGGAGCCTTGCCCAGCAATCCAATGTCTTCCCACTTCCCTTCTTCTCTGGGGAAAGTCAATGGGTCATGAGCTGGAGGCTTTATTCCACCTTTTGGAAGTCAGAGGTTTGAAGGAGAAGATAATATTGAAGAGAAACTCTAGACCACTGATCTCAGTTCTTCCTTATATTTAAAGAGTCTTTCAGATTAGGCATATGGGGCTATGTAGTAGTAGAAGTGAAAATTCTACTTGTGACCAAACCATATGATTCAGAAGGAAGATCTTGCTTGCCTAATTGTGATCATCTAAGATACTAAGACTGGGGCAATCCTGACTCTGCCACCCTCATTCTGGCCAGGGAACTGATGAAGCTCTAGAAACCAGTCACCTAAAACATATCCTCTCATTCGTATCTACTGGGTTTTAGGAAATGTATGGGGCCAAAAGAGCCTCTGTCCTCCGTGAGCTAATGAGAAACAAACACTTAGATGTCTGAAAATGATGATTTGAAATGACAATTTGAAAACAATGTGGTGACAAAGATAGGCAGCTAGCAAAAGACATTTTAGGCACAGCCTAAAATTAGTTTAAAAGTTCAGCTTCAATGGCAAGCAAAGACATTAAACTTAAACTCCAATAAGATTTTTTTTTTTTAAATAAAATTTGTAAAGATTCAAAAGGAAGAGAGGACACAGCACAGGTGATCAGGAAGAGAATCAGAGAATCTATGGATATATATACATATGGATTTTTCCATACATTTTTTTGTATGTATATATGCCCATAGATGACCCCTTATCTCCCACCATAATGATAAATGAAGCCACGCAGACAAAGTCATACCCATAGATTCCCATGCACATCTGGTGGAAGGAAAAGCAGAGCAGTGGAGCCTTTCCAGAGAGCAATTTGGCAGCCAATTGCCCAAACTTTAATATGTGTACCCTTTGACACAGCACTCAACTTGTGGAAATATATCCCTGGGAAATTATGGAAGACATACACAAAGATATATGTGCAAAAATATTCATTGCAGCATAATTCATAATAAAAAAGCAGGAAATTTTAAATATCTGATGTTAGGAGATTTATTAAACTACAATATATCCATATGATTGACTACTATACCCAGAATAGTTCTATATCATAAATGTATTTTTACCAGGAAAATGTTTGCAGTTTATTGCTAAGTGCAAAAGCTAATGGGAAAAAAACCTTTTAATGCAGACACTCCACAATACATAAGTCTCAACACACTCAACAATACACAACCCCAACCTTCTTTTAGATCTTAACTCATTTATCCTCATCTCCTAAGGAGGTCAGTTCTCTTTGTCTTATGCCCTCATGACACCATGTGGCTCTCCTTCTTAGCACTTGTCAACTATATAAAGTGCTAACTTGCATTTACGTGTGATGCTTTGATTAACATTTGACCCTCCAACCAGGCTGTAGCTGAATGAGGGTAGGGCCTGTGCCCGGCTCATGTTAAGTGCTCAGTATAGGAGGGTACTTCAAAAAGATCATGGGACAATCAAATTAAAAGATAATATGAGTCTTTCTATGAACTTTTTGGAATACCCTCATATTTTGAAATAATGATGTCAAACACCATATTATGTAAAAATTCGTATGTATATATACACAGAGAAAGGGGACTGGAATAGTATTTCCACTACCAATATTTCAATAATGGAGTTTCTAAGAATAGAAAGATTATGAGGGATATTTTTCTTCCAAGTCTTCTGAATTAAGTATGTCATATTACTTCAATTATTTTAAAAATGGTCAATGTTGGGGCCGGCCCGGTGGCGCACTGCTACAGTGCACTGCTTGGGAGCGCGGTGGCGCTCCCGCCAAGGGTTCGGATCCCACATACAGACCGGCCGCTCACTGGCTGAGCGAGGTGTGGGAGCGATGCCGAGGGTTGCGATCCCGTTGCCGGTCCCGGTCCGGTACGGGCGTGACACTGAGGGTTGCGATCCATTGCTGGACACGAAAAAAGACAAAAAGGAAAAAAAAAATAGTCAATGTTATAGGAAAAACAAATTCACAAAGTCACAGTGGTGAGTGACAATATGTCTACAGATGGTACTCTTGAGAACTTAGGAATACCTGAGCCACTGGACACAGGCGAGCAGGGCGAGCAGGGGAACTGTATCTGGTGGTATCTAGTAGGGAAAGGATTTGGGGGGAGAAACACACTGCTTTTATCAGAGCTGGAAGAGGCAGAGAAGACGGGGTTGGGGGACCCAGGGAACAGGACCGAATGAGTGAGCACCACGTTGGGGACAGAATGCACTCCCATTGCTTGTCTCGAAGTGCAGGGGTTAGGGTGCAAGTGGTAGGAGATGAGACTGGAAAGGTAGGTCATGGGAGACACACCGGCCCATTTGGAGCCTGTAGTCAAAGGAGAAATCTGGTGGTATCTAGTAGGGAAAGGATTTCTCCTTTGACTACAGGCAGTGGGGGGTTGGTGTGCTTGGTTTGAGTTTAAGAGCTGACTCTGATGGCTCTGTGGAGAGTGAACTGCAGAGGGAAGGATC
>NW_007738770.1:0-29484 GCF_000696425.1 Galeopterus variegatus
ACAGTTCCAGAAGTGCTTTTTCTCTGGCCTTTAAAATAGGTGGAGAACTTAACAGGCAGAGTTGTGAGGAAAGACAAGTTCAAATTCAGTGTTAGGCTCATCTAACAAGCAGATGAACTCAGTTGAAGTAGAGTGTTGGCATAGAGTTGACTGGAAAGTGAAATAAAGGAGGTAATGTTGGTATGTTCAAGGCTAAGCTAGAGAGTTTCGTTTTGTATTTGTAGGGTACTTGAGTTCTTGAGCTGGAAAAAATTTGAGGAAAACGACATTCAAAGATTCCTCTAATGGGGCATATAGGATGAAGTGAAGCTGTACAAGCAGGGAGAGGAGCTCAGAGCCAGTGGCAATAATCTGCACATATGATGCTGAAGCCTGGCTTAACATGGCAGCTGTAGACATGGAAAGGCAAGTGTAGGCCAATCACGGGACTTGATGATGGACTGGATCATAGGAATCAGGAAATGAGTGGAGTTTCAAAAGATGCAAATGTTGCTGCTCTGCACTGCAAGGATTCTGATAGAGTAATGGTAATGAGGATAGTGGAAAAGCAGGCATGTGGCAAATCCTCATTTTGACAGCTTAAAGATTTCTTCATTTAGCTAACAGTTTCTTAAGCTCCTTGCAGGCATGCAATCATAGGATTAAATGATTAATGGTTGGTTTTTGAAGCCAGGGTTTTATGCCATCCAAAGCTGAATATCTTCAGGCGGCCCCCTAAATCACATTAATAAAAAAAATAGAAAAAAGTTTTCTAAAATTCTAAAGATATATCAAAATGTTTATCATGTTAACTTAATTTTCTAACACATAATTCTCAGGGAAAGCAAATGTAGGAACTCTGGGGGTATGTATTCATAGGGTTTAATTACTATGTGTGGAAATGACAGGTTCACAGCCTTGAATGTCTATTAATAGACCAAATGAAAGAGTCCTGGGTTCAAGCACTGCTTGTTGCTTAAAACACAATGCTTTTCTGTCAGCATGTGGATTCATCATTAGTTTGCAAGTGAATTCCCTCCTTTGTTTTTTCTCAGTCCTTGAGAGAGAAAACAATAAATGAAAAATGAGATGATTTTTAATGAGATGGTCACTTTAATCCATGTAATTGAGAAATATTAATGCTTATGTGGGATCAACGTTATCTGTCTGCACTTTTCCCTAACCTGTGAACATTTCTCACTCAGTTCACTTCTGTATGTTCTTCTAATAAGATTGAGACTGGAGATAGCTGTACATATTTTCATGTTGTCATTGCAATATGCTCTTCTTCAGTATTTTAAATAATTATATTATTTATCAATGTTTGTGTTCTTCCCAATATTTTAGGGCATTAAGTCAAAGATTTATATCACTTACCTTTATTTGGAAGCTAAAATAAAAATATCTGTCATATTATCATCTTACCTATCTCTGTGGGTAGAGAAATGAATGATTATGAAAGCGTTTTCTTGTAATTAATGTTTCTGTTAAAATAGCATGAGGATAAAAAGCTTGTGGGAGGCCATTCTGGTTTGTCTTCAGATTCTTAAGACTTAATTTTTATTCATCTTAGTCATTTATGTTATTTATTCATTCATTCTTTTGTTAAGCAATTAATTTAATTATTTAATAAATAATTCAATTTTTTGGAGAGCCTACTCTGTATAAGAATTAGGTTTTGTGGATCATAAAAAAAAAAAAAACAGTACTAAATGGAGCGATAGCCCACTAGGAAGAAAGAATTTGGACGTAGCTAACAATAAAAATGTCAAGTGTAAATATAGGTCCAAAAAGTACGTGTGTCATGAGATATCGATTTATCCATACAAAATATTACTGTTATCTTTAGGTTCAGAGAAGAAAGAAAGCCGTGTAGACAAGAGTGGTCATGAAATGCTTCGTATACTAAGTAGAATTTATGATTGGTTGTGAAAAAGAGAAATTCCACAGGCCTAGAAGAACCCCCAATCCTCAGAAGGGGTTATGACTGCATAAGCGAAAAGAGGCAGAAATGTGACATTCAGGATGGGGGCTGCTGAGTACATCAGACTTATGGGAGCAAAAGATTTGTGCTGATCTGTTTCCTTGGGGAAACATTGGAGATTTAAAGGAACAGATTAGTATAAAATTCATATTTTCATTCAACAAATATCTATTGTATAATCATTGTTGTCCTGTGACAGTACTATAATATGAGGGCTATCACAACCCCTACCTTTTAGTAATGGTACAAAGTTGTGTATCTCAAGTGGGCCACTATGGGGTTCCTGAAAAGGGCTGGCAAATTCATACAGGCACCAGGCCTTGTCTGTAGATTAAATAAATAATAGATATTACATATTGATATCCATATTTATTATTTTAAAATTTGCATAAATTTTGCTGTGATTAATAAAACAGAAATTCATTGTTGCTTTTTGCTGATGTATTTTTTTCTTCAAACAACAGTATAACTTACCTACTGGAGTAGGGCAAAAAAAGATTCTTTCCCTTGGTTTCATACTTTCACATGGAGAGCCATTGATAGGGCTTCTCTCTGCTCCTACTTATTCCACAGGGAAGTTAACTGACTTGTAAGCTTAGGAGCAGGAACTGGGCATGTGTTACTTATTTTCCTTGTGATCTTCTCACCTGCACAGAGTATGTGAGGTAAGCTTAGCAATAAAGAACTGCTTGACAGACCTGATGCCAGTCTATCTTATTCTGGAGTAGTAGGAGGAAGCCTATATTGCCCTGTGCCTAAGCCAGCATCTGCTTCACCATCATTTAATCCCATTTGCCTGATTCCTTATTTTATTTACACATTGACAAACTGCAGGCCGACCCACTGCAGGCTAAATCTGGCCAAGATTTTCCATTTGCATATTATATTGGCTGCTTTTGTGCTACAGCAGCTGCATTGAGTAGTTGCAACAGAGACCATGGCCTGCAAAGCCTAAAATGTTTACTATGTGGCCCTTTACAGAAAAGGTTTATTGAGCCCTGGACTCATGTATGATTTGGAGAGTGATTAAAGAAGTTATTTATTGTACTCTCCACATTCTAAGATTAATCTTAACATTTTCATTTAGTAATCCGTAGGGAGTTTTACTTTGAAAAAAAAAGTCTTAGTATTCAAAATGGTGGAAACCCCAGGTGTAAAAGTTGGAGTTGAGTCAGAGATGGGAGTTTGGAGACCATTCCAGTAGCATAGGTATGAACTGATAAAGCTTGAACTCGTTTGGTGATCATGGACATAGAATAGTAGAGATAGGTTTAGGAGTAGTTATGAAGTATGACAAGTTTATGGAAGTTGATGACTGCTCCTTTACAGGAGTAGTAAGCATGATGAACAGCAGAAAGCAAAGTGCCTGCAAGAGTTCGAGCCTAGGTGAACTGGGTGAATAACCTGGGAGCAGTACTTGAGGTGTTTCTCCCTCCATCCATCTGCCTGCCTTGCCTTGACCCTTTAAATCCCACATTCCCTAATGGGAGGAATAAAGGCCCCAAGCTTAGTCACAGTCTCACCCAGGACCCCCCACTAAGATCAGACCTACTTTCCCTTTGACCATCCCTACCAACATTAAACATTTGTCTGTGTGACTTCAACATCAATCTAGCATTTTGTTCTTTTGAACCTGGTGATTCCCTTTGTCTTCCCAATATTTATGCTAAATATCAGTTATTTTTCTAACAGACTGATAAGGTTTATCTACTTTCTCCATATACCTGGCTGTGAAGCCCGTTTACTTATTTATGTTTGAATAGTCAATTATTAATCCATTTATTTGTTCAGTTTTTATTTATTTTTCTAATTATTTGTTTTTGTCTCTTTCCAAAAAAGAATATGAAACACTGGACTCCTCACATTGCAAGGAAAGGCTTTCATACAAATAATCTGGATTTCTTTCTTTTCTTTTTGACTATAATTAAAGCTTCCTAGATAATGAACTCCTTAGTCTTTTAGCCTTAAGGTTGTTTCTCATGATGCAGTTTTCTTCTTTGTCCTTTTCTTAGTGAAGTACTTTCTGTTTCTTTTGACTTCTGTGTAGATCATCTAAGTCTTTTATTGAGAATTCATACTGAACTGATTCCTATTTTGCTTGGCATTTGGCATATTTTCAGTTGCATTTATGTGATTCATTAAGGAGATTATTCTTGGGATTTCACCATTTCCAGTTTTACCTGGGATATGCAAATTTTACAGAATAGTACCAGAAATAAAAATCAAAGTTCATTTATATTTGAAATTGTATCATCACTTTCCTTGGGTGGTATTTAGACTCACAAACTATTTTTTTTTCATTGAATATAACATGTACATGTAGTTTTTTAAAAAAAGATCAAGCAAAACAATAGAGAATATGGTCTCATTCCCCAGTGTTAATCTCCAAGGATTTCTAATCATTTCTTCCAGAAATATTTCATGCATGTATAATGTGTGTTTACTTTATTTTTTGCACAAATGTGAACATACATTACATATTCTTCCCTTTGTTTATTTGTTTTAGCTCAACGTACCAATACTTGCACACTAATCTCATTTTTTAAAATGACTAAATAGTAATAATGGCTATATTTATCGACCACTTAGGCACTTAAACATTACACTAAGAACTTTATGAAATGTGTTTCATTTTAATTCAAAATTACTTATTTATCTATTTTATTAGTTCATTCAGAAATACCAACAAAACTTAGAAGTAGAGACTATTAGTATTCTAATTTTTCAGATAAGGAAACTGTAAGACTTTGCCAAGGTAACTTTGCTAATTAATAAAGGGAGGGCTGGGATTCTGACTCCAGGGCTCATACTTTTTAACTATTCTTCTAGTGTTTTTGAAGTATATTTCACCAAATATTTGCATCAAAATGACCTTGGATATTTGTAAAACATAGATCTCCAGGCCTACCAGAGATTCTGATTTAGTAAGAATTTGGAGGAGAGCTACAAATCTGCCCCAATCCCCATCCCATTATTTATTATAAACATACAGAGTAGCAAGTATACACAAGTTTTTTAGATAGTGAGAGTGTTGAGTATGCATTGCGTGTAAATGGTGCCTTGAAGTACTCTAGAAATGATAATGGTAGTTTATTAGTCTCACCTGTTCCCAGGTGAAGGAAAATTTTAACATGGCAAAAGTCCTGAAGTCCTTGCTATCTAAAGATCTACTTTCTAAAGTTCTAATAATAATTGACAAATTAGCCTGAAAGAGGTTTATATCAATTCATACTTTGACTAATGGTATGTTAGTCAAAAAGTGCCCATTTTTCCAAACCCTCGCTAACACTGTAGCAATTTGATCAAGAATGCTATGTCATGTGTTGCTTTAATTCACAAATATTTAATTATAAATGAGGTTGAGTATCTTTTCACAGAAATTTCTAGCTATTTTTCATGAATTGCTCCTATCCTTTGCCCATTTTCCCCCTTAGGTTGATGATTTCTTTCATCTCACTTTAGATTCTCTTTATATGAGTAGGCAAAGAAATTTTTCAAATTTTCCATTTGTCTCAATTTTTATGATATTTTAGTGGCTTTATAGAAATTTAATATTTTTATGTACTCAAATGAATCAGTCTTTTTCTTTATAGCTCTGGTGATGCGTTTGATTATAACTTCTGGTCAAAGGTCATTCTTATTTTGAGATTATTATAACATGTATATTAACTTATTATTTAAATCTTTATCTGGAATTAATTTTGGTATAAGGAATGTAGTATTAATTCAGGTTTATTATTTCTTTCCAAATGACTAGTCAGTGATCTCACTGCTCACTGGCAATTGTTATATAATCCATTGTCTTTCTACTGATCTGGAGTACCACCTTCATAATGCAATAGATTTCTGCAACCATTGGAGTTTTGGTATTTTGGGTTTTTTTTTTTTTAGTATCTCTTCTATTTTTGCCTTTCAATTATTGTACCAGAACCATTTATAATTTATATAATATCTGATAAAGGCTGGTCTCCAACCCCTCCATTACTTTTCTCTTTTCAAATTGATACCAGGTTACTGTCACATGTTTATTCTTTCAAATGCACTTTAGAATTACTTGCCAAGATCCAAGATGGAGTGGGAGAGAAACTATTGCAATAGTACTGCATTAAATTTAAGATTGAGAAAGAATCACCATCTTTAAAATATTGTGTCATATTACAAAATAACAAGGTATATTTTTCACTGGAGTCCAGTTTTATGTCCCTTTCTTAGCCTATGCCTCCCTATGTGATGCCTTCTGCTGATGTGTTATTGTATTTGTTTCCTATTGCTGCTGTAACAAATTACTACAAATTTAGTAGACTAAAAAGCAGCACAAATTTATTATTTTATAGTTCTAGAGGTCCAACATAGTTCCACCAGGCTAAAATAAAAAAAGAGCTGCTTTCCTTCCTGGAGGCTCTAGGAGAGAATCTATGTTCTTGCCTTTTCCAGCTTCTGTGAGCTGCCCACATTCCTTGGCTCGTGACTGTTTTCTAGCTCCAAAGCCAGCAATAGTGTTAGAATCTCTCACATTGCATCACGCTGACACTGACTCTCTCTTCTGTCTTCTGCTTATAAGAACCTTTCTGATTACATTGGGGTATAATCCAGAAAGATATTCAAGTCTCAAAATCCTTAACTTACATCTGCAAAGTTAATACAATATACTCATAAGTTCTGAAGGTTAGGACGTGGATATCTTTAGGAGGCCATTATTCTACTTACCACTGTTATAAGTGCTCCTTTCCTTAGGGTTGCCCTACTGTTGTTCATTCTTTCCTCTCAACCAAAGTCTTATTTATTTATTTATTTATAATGATTTTTCTTATTATTTTAGATTTATGTTGTGATTTTCCTTATTTGAATGTCATCATAAATCATTAGGGAATACTTTTTAAAAAGATTGTGGGAACATGTCAGAGTAGTCAGACCATTTCCAGAAGCTTTTACTTACTTTGAGTCATTTGGAATTGTAAGTCATCTTTAAATTCAAAAAAGCCATAAACCCCCACTTCCTTGTGTTAGTGTTACTTCCCCCATTATCAGAAAAAGAATTTCAGGGAGTAGTGAAAGCATGCAGGTAGCTTGAATCATGGTACTAACACAATACTTGATTCCAACTGTCTCATTTACCTAGCATCTTAAAACTTGTGTAATTCAAACCACCATCTTCTATACTCAGGAGGTACCTTGTGTTGATCAGGCTAGGCTTAAAGATCCAGAGGTAGAGAGCCTGCTACTTGCTAAGCAGCCAATTTCATACTGGGAAGCTCTAATGGTTAGAAATCTCATTTTGAGCTGAAATCTCTCTTCCCATTATGATCTCTCCATCTGCACTGTTTCTACCCACTTTCAGATAGAGAACGATTCTAATTCCTGTTACACCTTTCATATATTTGTGATATGTGCTTTGCTGCACCTTTCCTCCTTCAGTCTCTTCTCTCATGACATATGTTTAATATTCACCATTTTTCTCATCCACATCCAGAGAGAACAGTTCATTTCATCTTTTCTCCTCCCCAAATATTGGTCCCAGCACCAGGCTAAGTGCACCAGGTAGGGTCTCCCTGTAGCGTGGGTTAAGCTGCTTCAGTTTCCCCATGTGGCTAAGAACAGAGCTTTGCTAGTAGGTGAGTTCATTGAGATGCCCTTCAAAGTAGTCTTGAAAAGCCTCTAGGTTACCTTGTTTCTGATTTTAAAAAATATATATCACTGGTACTTTAGGGAAACAACTATGCCTGCATCCGGGTTCCTGATTGTTGCTAAGGTCTTTCATAAGTCAGGAGGCCAAGTCTTCCTCAGCTTTGATGAATAAAGTCTTGCATTACCTCACTAAAGGACAGTCAGCATAATCCAGTTAGCCTGTCTTCTAAGAAATCACTAAACCAGATTATCCCCAATACTAATTAACACAGAAGAAGGGAGGCTTGTCACTTTTGCTAGTCTGAATATCATACTTGTATTAAATCAGCCAATGTCATATTAATGTCTTTATCTGCTATATTACATTCTGACTCACTGCACTGTCAGCTGTAACTCCTAATTCTTTTTTCATGGTATTGCTAATCCACATACTCCCATGATGAATTTTTATAAGTCATTTCTGTGCTGAAGCATAGCACCTCATATTTAGTCACTAATAAACTTTGACTTGTTAGCTTCAGCCCACACCGATGGTTTGAAACTTTTATAGATACAGTATAAACAACATATGAAAGTGTATTGTATAGACTTCTTATTGCTGATGTTTATTTTTCTTGAGGGGCACAATGTTCTATTAATTTTTTCATGCTCTCAGAATGCATTGCTAGTCATTTTGAAGCAGCACTGTTTGGCCACACATTGCACAATCGACTGCAACAGGTAGGATGAAGAAGGGTAAGTAAGCCATCAAAGCTTGTCATTTTCTCAGGATCTGTTAAGTCAGGTGGTACAGGGCCTTAGAGACCTGTTTAGGATTCAGTCACCAGACATCAGTCCCTTGGAAGAGATCTGGCAAAGACCAAGACAGAGAGTACAATCCTAAACATACTACTATTGTAAAAATTTAAGCACAGAAACAAGTCTAAGATCCAGAACCAGCCATTAGAAAACAGATTGAGGCCAAATGTCAAGAAAAAAGCACTAAAAACTGCTAATCAAATTGGAGCCCAGTATTGCTATACTAGGTACAGTGGAGCCTTCAAGCTGAGTCGCAAATTGTTGGGCCACTGTTCTTTTAATCCCTCTTACCCATTACCAGGATTAACCATCAAGGATATGTTGGCAATTAATCTATGTATCAAGACCAAGGTTTTCTACTGTACGGAAGAGGGTTTGCAAAGGCTTGAAGGTTGGCAGGGCCAGATTCTACCTAGTAATGTGTAGTTTCCTCTTTCTCTTATTTTTGACAATAAAGATCTGTTCATAGTCCTTTTTATCTATGATACCATCACATGAATACTAGATTTGCTGTCACAAAATTTGGGTTGGAGCCCTGACACTTCCATTAACCAGATGCTTACTATTGGACAAAACACTTGATAATTCCAAGCTTAGTTTCTGGATAGGGATAATAGTAACATTGGCAGGATTATTGTGAGGGCTAAATGAGAACCACTGGGTGAATGAAATACCATTCACTTTGCAGACTATTAAACACTTTACAGATTTAAGTTGTAAATTTGGGTTGGAGCCCTGACACTTCCATTAACCAGATGCTTACTATTGGACAAAACACTTAATAATTCCAAGCTTAGTTTCTGGATAGGGATAATAGTAACATTGGCAGGATTGTTGTAAGGGCTAAATGAGAACCACTGGGTGAATGAAATACCATTCACTTTGCAGACTATTAAACACTTTACAGATTTAAGTTGTGATTCTTCCTACAGTGATTTGATACAATGAATCTATGATAGTTTTTGAAAGACATTGTTTCAGACTTCATTCAACAAGTGTGTATTAAGCGCATACTATGTGAAGAAGATAGTCAGGCTTCTTGTCCCTATGGTGCTTTAATTCTAGTGGAGGATGCAGGCCATGAAATACTAATTGAAATATTAATTATTTTATGTATTTATTATTTCAGCATATATTTATACAGACCTACTACGAGCATTGAACTTTACTAGGTTCTAGATAAGCACATCTTTAGAAATTAACTCAATTTATCTTATTGATTAATGGGATTATATTTAAGCTTATTAAACAATAAACTTGGTTTATTCTTCCTGATCTTGTTATTTGGATGAGCTTATTATCTGGGTCATTAATGCTTTTAACAACATCATTCGGCAAGGAAACTGAGATCTTGTGAGAGAGAGATCATGTTAAATATTTAAAAGGAACCAACATACACTATGACTATAGTATTCCATAATTCTCCCATCAAATAAAGTTATGATGAAAGGAAATGAGTTTATTTTGACATTACTTACTCTTAGTAACCTCATGCTAGTGTTTGAAAGTGAATTAATTGGGAGAGAAGTAGGATGAGACAAGGAGACTAGGTTGGAAGTTGTTTTAGCAGTTCGAGTAAGGTGTGTTGGTGAACTGGACGAGGGTGGTAGCAGGGGTGGAGAGAAATAAACGTGGTTGAGATATCATTCAGTGGTAAAGTATAGGACTTGAGGATTAATTGGGAATGATGTTGAAGAAGAATGAGATGTGAAGGATACCCCCCTAGTTGTTTGACTAACTGGGTGTATGGAAGAACTGTTTACTGACAGGGAACAAAGAGCAAGGGAATGATTTGAGGAGAACTTGACGAAATGTTTAAAGATTGTTTTTGAAAAATAAATATGAGTATAATCATGATGCTTTCAAAAAGATAAATAGGAGAGACTTATCCTACCAGAAAGTGAAATCAGTTTAAAGGCTCTAGTAATGAAGACAGTGTGATTCTGGTACTAGAATAGACTGACATATGGAACCAATTAGAAAGTTCAGAAATGGATTCAATTATATGTAAACATATGGTATATACCTTTTTGTCACAGGAATTATACTTCAAAATAAATAGTTGAACATGTAAACAAATATATATAACAAGAATATTTCTTTAAAAGCAAAATATTGAAATTTCAATATGATGGTATTAACTAAATAAATTATGACCATGTGTACCTTGGGACCTAACCTTAAGTTTATCATGCAGATATATATTTGTCATTGAAAAGAAATCACAATGTATTCTTAGAACTAAGTATCAGATTAGGAAATATTATTTATAATACCTTACTTATGTATAATGTCTTTATAAGATTTATAGAAAATCCCTTAAATCCTCATCTCACTTTGGGTAGGAAAATGCAATGCCCTCCTCAAGATTCTATAGACTCTTACAGGGCAAACAATTTTAGTTCTCATGATGACCTCTTGCTTGCAATGCCCTCCTCAAGATTCTATAGACTCTTACAGGGCAAACAATTTTAGTTCTCATGATCAGAACATTTCTGTTTATGGAGAACTCTTGATTTCATTCAATTTTCTCATCTGGTGTCTATTCTTGACTCTGCCCCATAACTACTGGAATAGGTAGCATAACCCTGGTTACTTGTACCAAGAGACTTTGCACAGGAAAATCCATAGCCTCATTTTCCTAAGTAACAAAACACCTGGGAAACATTTAAAAGTTCATTGTCAGGAAAATGTGTAAATGAATTGTGATATGCCTGTTCAGTGGACTCCTGTACAACACTGAAAACAAGTGAAACTCAGAAACGTAATAGTGATTTTTTTAAAAATCCCAGAAGAATAAGGACATTTTATACTACATATAGTGCATGAAGTTCAAAAAGATACAGTACTAAAAATTTATTCTTTATTGAACTTTACATAGATAGTTAAATTTTACCAACAATCTAGAGAATTATAAACACAAGGTTCAGAACAGCATTTAGCCCTGGCAGGGGAGAGAGAGGGGTGGGACTGGAAAGGGAAACATGGAGTCAGGGTGGGGGCTGGGTTTCAATAATACAGTGGTAATGTCCTGTTTTTTTAAATGGCATAGTGGGGCCGAGCCTGTGGCGCACTCGGGAGAGTGCGGCGCTGGTAGCGCAGTAGCGCTCCTGCCGCGGGTTCGGATCCTATATAGGGATGACCAGTTTGCTCACAGCGCTCACTGGCTGAGCACGGTGCGGCCGGTCTCAAAAAGTACAAAAAAAATAAAAATAAAAAAATAAATGGCGTAGTGGACGCACTTGGATCGATTTTATTTTTTATTATATTGCTCTCCTCTTTTGAGGGATATTTGTCAAGTATTTTGTTGAATGCCCCTCTTTTTTGACAATATGAAATGCTTGGTTACAAAAGCATAATTTCACTATCTTTGTTTTACCATCTCCTTCCCTTGGAGGCTTTCCACCTTCCATAAGGAAGCCAGGTCTACAAAGACTTCTATTCCAATGAAAAAATATGGCACTCGTGATACAGTCATGCATCATTTAACAATAGGAATATGTGCTGGGAAATTCATCATTAGGCGATTTTGACATTTTGCAAACATCAGAGAGTACTTAGACAAACCTAGATAGTATCGCCTACTATACACCTAGATTCTGTAGTATAGCCTATGGCTCCTAGGCTACAAACCCATATAGCATGATACTGCACTGAATACTGTATGCAATTGTAACACGATGGTAAATATTTGAGTATATAACTATATCTAAACATGGAAAAGGTACAGTAAAAATACGGTGTAAAATATAAAAATTATTACATCTTTATACGGCACTTATCATGAAGGAACTTGCAGGACTGCTCTGGGTGAGTCACTGAGTGAGTGGTGAGCAGATGTGACATTACAGTACAATACTGTAGACTTATAAACACTGTATACTTAGGCTACACTAAATTTATAAACAAAAAAAGTAAAGCAATTGTGCTACAATGTTGCAACAGCTACAATGTCACTAGGTGATAGTTATACCTCTGTTATAATCTTATGGTACCACCATTGTATATGTGGTCCGTCTTTGACGGAAACATCATTATGTGACACGACTGTAGTTTAAAATATTTTTTATTTTCTTTACACACACCCATATGTCAACAAATACATCTGCAGAGGGAAACAGTCTGGAAGGATGTACATGAAAATGTTATCATTAATTACCTCAGCGTGTTGGATTTTCATGTGAATTTTTTTCTATTTCTTTGTATTTTCTAATTTTTCTTTAATAACTGTACATACTTCCTTTTTAAGGAGAGAAGCAAATTCACTCACTTTAAAGGGCTGAATTTCAAAGTAGTTTTCAAGGCTTTTAAAATCCTGACTATTATTCATAGACACAGTAAAATTTCAACTTAACCAAATTCATGGGTATTCTGATTAATTTAATTTCAAGATGAATGTGGGTTTTAGCTGGAGGCTTTTTTCATTCTTTACAATCTTATTGTTTTTTCACTTTTGATATGCAAAGCAATAAACAATAAACCAACAGAAAGGCAAAATAATTTACATTTCAAAAAGGCATAATTACTTCCATAACTGATAGTTAGATTTGTTTAAATTGGTAGTAGGACACTAGAGACTGTTCAGTTGATCAATAAATATTTATTGGGCACCTACTATGTGATAGGACCTGCATGAGATTCTGGGGATAGAGTAGTGAGCAAGACACACTCCAGCCTTCATGCAGCTTAGACATCTGGTGTATTCACTGTACAAGGTGTTTCATCCACAATTTTATCAACAGATAATTCTGTGCAAGATTTCTAGTAATGATGAGTTTCTTGTGTTGCTTTCCAGTACTATTTGTTAGCTAATTATATTGTTAGTGCATTTTTTATTTTAAAAGTAAGTGATATCACTAATTCATGAGAAATTATTTTTTGTATAGACTCAGTTTTTCCTCTTTGACTTATAAACTTGGTTCTTGTTTTGCATTTAAGAGCCTTAGATCGCTTCTCCACCTTTTGGCTAAGATCAAGTGTAAGAGCTTTAGAGTAAATCTACTGCAGCAACTCCTCTTCTCCAGCCCCCACCGTGGGATAGCTCTTGAGGGATGGCCTTTCAAATGTGTTGAGAAAACTATCATGTGGCTGTAAGGCTTTTGTGATAGAACGCTGCAGTTCCTTTCATCTTTTCTTCTCTGACATGGTTTTTAAATTATATACCATCCTGATTGCTTTCCTTTGGATGCTTTCTACTTTGTCACCCTTTGTTGTTGAAAATAAATTACTCCCAATTTCCTGCTTTCAGTAGAGTGAACATAATTGACTCTTTGATGTGTGAGGGTCTGGTAAGGTCTGAAAGCAATTATACTGACCTTGAATTCTACTGTACTGTAAATATCATTATAGAAAAAATAGGTGCTCATACTAAATCTTTATTAACTCTTCAATATATTTTGGAGAATTTTTTGAAAGTATGAGTTTATGTTTTTCTTATTTGTCTTTTTCTCTATAGTGAAGTATACTTAATGAAGATAGCAGATATAGACGGTCCTCAGCTTAACGATGGTTTGACTTACAATTTTCCGATTTTATGATGGTGCAAAAGTGATAAACATTCAGTAGAAACTATACTTCACATTTTGAATTTTTATCTTTTCCTGGGCTAGCAATATGTGGTACATTACCCTCTCATGATGCTGGGCAGAGGTGGCAGCCTGCAGCTCCCAGTCAGCCACATGATCATGAGGGTAACTGATACTCTTCAGTGTACTGTGTTGCCAGATGATTTTGCCAACTGTAGGCTGATGTAAGTGGGCTGGGGACATTTAAAGTAGGCCAGGCTAAGCTGTGATTTTTGGTAGATTAGGTGTATTAAATGCACCCAGGCATAACCCCATTATAAGTGAAGGAACGTCTGCATCAAAAATAAAACATGATTAATTGTGAAATTCATCATGCAGATAATGTTTCTTTCTTCTCCAGTAGACTGTGAACTTCCTGAGAGCAACGATATGTCGTCTTAGTTTTTAAAAATCTTTAGCACTTAGCACAATTCTAGATACATAGATAGATATAATAGATGCCTAATAAATATTTGTTGACTAATGAATGACTTATGTTCAAGAAATTAAGGTTTTATATAATGCAATGAATTCCAATTTTTAGAATATATTGAAGAAGCAGTAATACAGATTTGTACCTCAATTTTATCCTAACCTGAACAGAGTGACCTTAGTACTAGTATATTAGTTACAGTATTCACAAAGAAAAATATTAGTATGTTGTAGGTAATACGTTTAATTCTAAATGACTGAAAATGCAATTAGCAATGGCTCAAACTGTAAGAATGTTATTATTCACTTAAGAAGCTTGGAGAAACTGGTCCTTGGTCAGCTTGAGCAGCTCAGTGATATCATCAAGTCCCAAGTGCTTTTTATCCTTCTGTGGCCATTCTTGGCTTGTTAACTTTTTGATATTAGGCTTATTATTGCCTTATGGTCACAAAATGCCTGCCGCAACTCCAGATATCAAAACTGCATCCAGAGAGAGCAGTCTGGCATTGGCCTTAACTCTGAGTCTCCTTGCAAGCTTCTCTCGGGAAAAATATTTTTCCAGAAGCTTCCCAGCAAACTTTCCTTTGTATCTAACTAGCCAAAGTTGAGTCATATGGCCATCTGCAGGAGGCAGGCAAAGGATTGTTGATTAGTTGAAGAGTTTATGCCACAACTAGAAAATAGACATGTGTTACAAGAAGAGGGCAGGACCTCTACGTGTGCAGTAGTAAATTGAGGGAAACCAGATTATAAGAACACTTCTAAAATTTTCAGTGGTGATATTGGGGTTACACAATTGTATAACTTATCCAAGCAGATGAATTATTGGCTCTCAATCATTTTTAGAAGATCTGATGAACCTGATTATCTTTTCTAGTTTTTCTAAAATAAACAAAGCTGTGTCTTTATCACAAAGTTATTTTTGTTTTCTCCTTTCCAGGAATCCTATCCAAAAAAGAGGAATTATACTATGGAAATTGTACCATCTACTTCTCTGGATACATTTTCTTCAGAAAATGAAAACTTTCTTTGTGATCTCATGGACACAGCTGTTACAAAGAAACCTTGCTCCTTAGAGATCGCAAGGGCACCTTCTCCAAGAACTGGTAATACTGCTCACTCACAATTGACCAATTCAATTTGCATGCTTGTATATGTGAAGATGTATTATGAATATTTTGATTTTCTACTATATTGCCAAAACAAAAGTGCCCTGATGTAGTCTCAATAATCATTTTTGCATTTGAAGTGAATCCAGTTAAGTCAGATCATTTTTGATATGAAGTCTCTTAACTTTCTGGAAGAGCCCTCATGGGAGTAGTACTGCATTGATGAAGATATTCTGAAATCTTTTAATAGAGAAAAACTTTCTAGGTGAGATACGTGTTCTATATGGGTCCTTTAGGACTTTATAGCAAATTCGGTAGCAAGAGTCTTCTTATATACTTTTCTGCATCCTATCTGCTGCCAAATTATCAAAGTGTACTTAGCTACTTTGTATATTTTATGCCTTTTATGGCATTTTCAGTTCCATTATTTATTTATTTGCATTACTGCTAACGAAGAAGACAAGACAAATATTATTCCTATTTTACTGGTAAAGAAATTTGAGCTGGGTCTTATTTAGGGTCAATAAGTGGTGGGCCTTGTTAGGTTTGGTGAGGTGAAGAACAGGGAGACCTGAGCCAGCTGCTATTTCAGCCAAGAAGATTTATTCCACCAGTGTGGAGGGGAGACTGAGTCAGATCAGCTCCCGTCCCCATACAGACTAAAAAGGTTTTATAAGGTTTGAATTAGAGGAAGGGCATTGGGTGGTCATTTTTGCATAAGAATCTGTTTTGCACAAATTCTGGTTTTTCTCAGAAAGCAAGGAGATACAGGGTGGAAAGTTAATTAACATGAGCTATGGAAGGGCAAGTGGGGAACAGGGTGGGAAGTTGCTCCTCATGGTTGTGATGATGTTAAGCCAGCCGTGAGGCTTAATAGGCTGGTACTTGGATGTGGATTTTTGACTACCATCGTATTTGCTTTCTGTTACTTCACCACTGCCTTGAAGAAAGAATACAGGGTCATTACATGAAAACTAATGAAAGAGAAAAGTTCCAAGTGGGTGGTCGGTATATTCAATGCTGAAAAGCAGTTGTGAGAAAAGTTCTGAAGAGAGGCTTTTTTGGTTTGGTAATGCAATTGCTGCTTACTTTTGAATAGTAAATTTTAGAAGTGATGTAGTAAAAGCAGATTTCAGGAAGTTAACAGTGAGAAATGGGGATTAAGGAAATGGGAGTGGAAAATACCAATTACTCTTTCAAGAAAGTTAGAAGAGGAATAATGGTAAAAAGAAAGCAGGTACAGAGAGAAATGGCTCATTTATTTTAGGATAAGTAGGACTTGGTCAAGTTTAAAGGTTGAAGGAACTTTCTGGTGAAGCAAGCTGTTGAAGATGAAGAATGAAAACAGAGAACAGAATGGGTAGAAGTTAAAACTGAGCTAGTCTAAGAAAACACAGATGTTGCTTTCCCAGGAAAGAGAGAGAATAAAGCATGGTTATGAATACAGAGAAATTCTAAAATATGTATTTCCAAATGGATTCAATTTCTGAGTAAGATAAAAAGTCATTGGCTGAAAGGAAGAGCTAAATTTTGAGAAGGGTTAAAGGAAAATTCAGAAAACCCCTTTACAATAATAGGTTAGGGATTTTTATAGACGTAAACAGATTTTGGAGCAGGACCAAGGCTAGGGTGTTGTGTGAATCATAAACATACAGAAGAAAGATTTCTTAGAAGAGGTAAGAGCATAGTAATGAAAACAGTTAAAATTTATTGAGCGTTTGCTATGTGGAGGAACTATTTTAAGAGCTCTATATAGAGCGTTATTTCATATAATTTTGATAATATTGTGAGGTACTAATATCATTATTCCCATTTTACAGACGAGGAAGCCAAGGCACTGAAACATTAGGTTGCCTCCCAAGGTCACATGTTAGAAAAGGATTCTCTGAGACTTATACTTGGGTTGTCCAACTTGTGCTCTTGAATGCTGTGCTATAGTGCTACATTATATGAGGGGATAAGGTAGAGTAGAAATTGTGAACCAGGTACTGAAACCCTCAAGAAATGTGGAGATATGGAAGTCCCCATATGACAGCAATAATGATCAGAAACAGAATGTTATAATAGGATAGCACAAACTTCAGAGGAGCAGCAGATTTTGGATGAAGGCAGAATAGTGAGTGATCTAGAAGCAGTCGTGGAGAATGAAAACAATGGTGACCCCAAACTATGGAAGTTGACAAGAACAAGCTCTTCCATAGGAGAGGCAATGAGGGAAATAGTGTAATGGGGGAAAAGCTAAATTAAAGTAGGAAAATGTGTGCAAAAATGTAAGAGAGGTTTAATTAGGGCATAGTCTAGGAGAATGTTGGGGTGGTGGAAGAAGGAATGAAAGCGTGGAAGGGACATCTACTTCTCTGTGAAGTAGTCAAAAACTAATCAAGTTCCTACTGTGCCAGGTGCTGTTGAATGAAATAAGATATGGACCCAGTTAACAAGGCTGATTAGGCTCAGATCAACTCTCCTGCTGAAAACAAGTAAAAATGCTGGGTAAAAATATAGAAAAGAAAAACTTCTTAAAGCCATCAAAAAGCTGATAGGAAAATTATATAAATTGAATCACATCTAAATTTTGAGCATCTTTTTATTAGTAAGTTAGTAAGAAATAATCTGGCCAAAATACTGGTGAGTGTGGGAAGCCTGCACAGCACTAAAACCACTTTTGATTTGAGGGAATTTTCTGAATCTGCTGTGGAACTTTGGTAATCAAGGCCTCTCTGGGTTTAGATAGAGAAAAAAAAAAAAAAAATCTCTGTGCCTGTCCAGCATGGGGACTCTAATATGAAATACTCCTTATAGAGCTGGGATTACAAGGACTACACCTCAAAGTAATCAGAAGTAATCCTGTCCCATATCTCCCGCCCCAAGGGGACTTCAAAGAAAGATGATTTGTGAGCAGGACAAGGGGAAAATTCCTAAGGAGTTATTATTACAAACTAGCCCTCACATATATTTGTACCCAAAATTCACATCAGCTAGATAGTCCAAAAAAAGTCAATCCATGAATTTGAAGAAATATCCTCAGCTATCAAGCAGAGGCAAATGTAATCCCTCTACAGATGTACTCTTTTCCTAGGCCCCAAATAATTTCTATAAATACTTTTTTAGTATTTAAATGAACTTTTTTAGTATTTATTTAGAATTTAAATAAATTAAAATGAACAGTTTACATTAATTAACTACACAGGGAAAGGAACCCCAAACAGGAACCAATAGAAACAAGGAAGGATAGATCTATACCTGAAAAGTTTTAAATATTGTAATTATCAGATGCTGACCATAAAATGACCATGCTATTATAAAGAAAAGATAAGCTTGAAGGTATTTTGGGAAAATAGAAGCTTAAAAAAATGACCTCGTATATTTCAGAAGAAAAAAATAAACTTCCAGAAATGAAAAAAACTTACACACACACACAATCCCCAGATTTAAAACTCAATGAATGGTTGAACAACAGATTAGATTCAGCTGAGGAGAGATTTAGTGAACTGGAAATTAGGCCAGAAGAAATTTTTCAGAGAGACAAAGAGGTGGAAAATATGAAAGAGAAGCTAAGAGACTTGGAGGATACACTGAGAAGTTCTCACATGTCTAATCAAAGTTTCAGAAGAAAAGGAGAGTGAGAATGGTACAAAAGTACTATATTCGAGGAGCTAATTTTCCAAAAACACGTGGCCTCACCCTTAAGCTCATAGTGAGGCAGACAAGTGAACAGTAAAGTTCAATAGGGTATAATAAGTGCTAAAATAATGTTTCACAAAGAGTTCTTTGGGAGCAGAAAGGAGAAAATTTAACTTCATTTGGAAGCTTGAGGAAGACTTTATATAAGAGGTGATGCCTGTATCAGTTATTTATTGCTATTAACAAGCCACCCAAAGACATATTGACATCAGTCATTAATTTTGCTCACAAGTAAGCAAGCTGGGCAGGGTTCATTTGTCAGGGATGGCTTGTCTGTGCCACATCGTATAAATGGGGCTGCTCAGAAGGTGAATAGAGGACTACTTTTTAGATGGCTCATTCACATGGCTAGCAAATTGGTGTTGGCTGTAAACTGAGAACTTGGCTAAGATGATAGGCTGGGAGGTCTCCTTTCCTCTCCATGGACTGCTCGTGTTGCCTCTTGACTACTGGCTGGGTGCTGAGAGCAAGTGTTCCCAAAGAGCCAGGTGGAAACTGAATCATTTTTATTACCACACTGTACTGGAGGCTGGAAATTTGAGAGTGCCAGCATGGTCTGGTTCTGCTGAGGGCTTTCTTCCTGGCTTGTAGAAGGACTTCTTCTTTGCATGTGCATAGAGAGAGAGTTAGCGAGTCTTTGATTTTTGCCTTGAGTAAATAATCACATGGAAGAAAAAGGCTGCACAGAGAAAAGAGTCCTTGCTTTCAGCTTCCAGTTACATTTCCTTTCCTTTAAGTCTTCACCACCAGCTTTCTCATAGCTCTTTTGGCTTCCACGAATCCTCTCCTTGGCCCTTTAGGCTTTCACAATCACTTGCTTTGAGGCTCTTCCAGCTTCTACCTGCTGCCTGGTCACAATGTTAATGACACATGTTTTAGATTTCTGTTACTACAGCACTCCATTTCCAACTATCAAAATCTATTCTGGGGCCGGCCCGGTGGCGCACTGTAGCAGCGGTGGCGCTCCCACCAAGGGTTCGGATCCCGCATGCAGACCAGTTCCCGCTCACTGGCTGAGCGAGGTGTGGGAGCAACACCGAGGGTTGCGATCCCGTTGTTGGTCCCGGTCTGGTACGGGCGCGACACTGAGGGTTGCGATCCGTTGCCGGACACGAAAAAAGACAAAAAAAAAAAAAATCTATTCTGGTTATTGATTGCCCCATAGCAAAACACCCCAAAACTTAGTGAGTTAAAACTATTTATTTTGTCTATAAATATGTCATTTATTTTGCTTATAAATTTGCGGTTTGGGGAGAGCTTGGCAGGGATAGTTTGTTTCTCTTCCAAGTGGTGTCAGCTGGGGCAGCTTGACTGAGGGCTGGAGGATCTATTCTCAAGATCCTTACTTATATGGCTGACATGGCCTTCTTGGACTCCCTAGTGGTTCTGAGAGCAGGCATAGTAAGAGAATGAGGCAGAAGCTGCATTACATTTTAAGACTTAAGCTTGGAAGTTAATATCACTTCCATTGCAATCAAGGGTCTGCTTACATTTAAGTGGAAGGAATTAATTCCCCTCTCCTCTTGATGGGAGATTGTTAACTAAAGTCACATTATAAGAATATAATCTTGCAACAACTTTTGTAAAATACAAGCTCTTACAATGCCTGAGTTCATTGTTGTTGTTGTTTAAGTGGGATAAGAGTCAATTTGCGTAGATATTTGCTTTTCCCCAGTTGTGTTTGATCACTTGGTTTTAGTAGAGAAGTAGCTGATTTGCTAAGTTGACCCAGGATCGGGCCGAGCCCGTGGCACACCCAGGAGAGTGTGGCGCTGGGAGCGCAACAGTGCTCCTGCCGCAGGTTTGGATCCTATATAGGGATGACCAGTGCACTCACAGCACTCACTGGCTGAGCGCGGTGCAGCCGGTCTCAAAAAGGACAAAAAAAAAAAAAAAAAAGTTGACCCAGGATTAAATCATAATGATGGGTAGTCTCTGTACTTTGGGCTGTGATAGTAAATTCTAGGGGTGAAAGAGTCCAAAATTAAAATGTAAGTTTTGTGGGTTCTCTCTTTTTTTTTAATGATAAGAGTACAGATAAATACAGGTTAGAGCAGTCTCTGTTCAATCTGTATTGAACCTTAGCAAGTGAACCCCCACAGAATTGCCCTTCATAAGCACCATAGCAGGTAGAAGAAGAGATCATCAATATGATTGTCTCTTTTCTAGCTGGGTGAGGAAACAGTTTATATTTTTTCTTTTTCTTTTTTTGATTCTATTAAGCCGTAGCTTAGGTTTTGCATGGATCCTGTTGCTTCTAGGTCTCACACTGCTATGACTAGTCCCTTATGACTCATATATAGCTTTGCATTTTCCCTTCAGGGCTAACTAACCAAGCTGATGAACTTGGGGAAGTTACTGACCTCTCTTGGAGTAACTGATTTATTCCCTTTGTTACTCAGTCCAGGTCTCACACTGCTATGACTAGTCCCTTATGACTCATATATAGCTTTGCATTTTCCCTTCAGGGCTAACTAACCAAGCTGAGGAACTTGGGGAAGTTACTGACCTCTCTTGGAGTAACTGATTTATTCCCTTTGTTACTCAGTCTTTTATTGACTAAGCGTGGGATTTGCAGATGTGGAGATATTTCTTGACGCACATGAGTCTTTTAGAACCCCTCAAATTGAACTGGATGGGTAACTACCCTACAGTTTCTCATCCATTCAATAAACATTTATTGAATACCTCTGGTATTCTAGGCATTGTGTTAAATGCTGCAGAAGAAACAGAATGAAAGTTGCAAGTCCTGACAGTTAGGAGCTTACAGTGTGTTGAAATTGGAGAGAGTAAGTAAAATAAGCAAGGTAAGCATAAGGTGCTCCAGGAAGATAGAAGGGGAGGGATGTGAGTGAAGGCTTGCTGGAGGAGATGCTGCCTGACCTCAGCCTCAGAGAAGGAAGAGTTGGATGGATGAACAAGAGGCATATGGCACTTCAGACAAGGGACAGTGTGTGCAGAGACCCAGCGGTGTGGAAGAACAGAGTGCATTTAGAGACTATGCCAACTTAGCATGGTTAGAGCATAGAATGCAGAAAGAACAAGAAGTGACAGTAGATGTGAATCACTGACAGACTTAAAGCAAAGAGGAGGCATCATCAGCTTTTTGTCTTAGAATGATCCCTCTGGGAGCAAAATGGGGTATAGACTGTACAGAGTTGATGTTGGAAGCAGCAAAATTAATTAGCAGATCAGTGTGCAATCTCAGCAAGAAATGTGGTGGCCAGGACACAGGTAATGCCAGCAAGGAGGGGGAAACAAAGGTGAGAGGTATGTGGGAAGCTCGCCCCTTCTACCCTTGGAGGCTCTGACATTTGGGAAATAAATAGCCAAGGGAATTAAAGAATCATACCTCGGGGAATGTGTCCTACAGCTGTGGATTAACTGTGTTGAATAACATAGTTTAGGTTTATGGACAAATGAGGATTACTACTCCACACAGAAATGGCATTTGGAAGCTTTCCTAGAGACAGCAGGGCTGGGAGAGAGTCACACAGAGGGAGACAGAGACAGAGAGACAGAGAGAGAAAGAAGAAAAGCATGGGATGACCAGGTCTTAATAGGGACTGTTATGGGTTGAATTATGTCCCCCCTCATTCTTCCCTCCCTTCCCCCAAAAAGAAAGGCTGGAATCCTGACCCCTAGTCCTCAGAATATGATCTTACTTGCAGAGTTTGGAGATAAAGACTTCATAGAGGTAATCAAGTTAAAATAAAGTCATTAAGTGGGCCCTGATCCTTATAAACATGTCCTTATAAAAGGGAAATTTGAACTCGGAGACAGACATCCACAGAGGAAAGACAATGAGAAGAGACAGGGAAAAGAAGCCCGTCTACAAACCAAGGAGAGAGGTCTAGAATAGATCCTTTCCTCACAACCCTCAGAAGGAACCAACCCTGCCTGGATTTCAGACTTCCAGCCTCCAGCTGTGAGACAATAAATTTCTGCTGTTTAAGCCACTTAGATAGTATTACTTTGTTACAGCAGCCCTGGGAGACTTAATAGATAGCTGAGCACACAAATTTAATGCATAGTAGGTCGAGGCCGATGAGGATGTTTGGGCCTTTAAATACAGACCAAAACCTGCCTGGCTTACTTCTCTCAGAGGCTAAGCAGCTTGAGGATCTTGGTTGTGACTGGCAATGTCATTATGGATATAAAATATGTGTTTTCTCAGAAAATCAGTTAAGTATGCATCTTAGTTCCCTTTCTGCTATCTCTTCTTGTATTTATTAACAAGATGAGGTAGTATAAAATGGATCTCATCCTGACCTCAAGAAAAAATGTTATCATATTTACTAGTTAAATTTAAATATGAAAACAACTTATTAGCAGATTTATATATAGCAAAATATTACAATTCAACCAGAAAATGAGGGGTACTTTTTCCAAGGAGCATTTTAGTAATGCCTAAATGACTACAGATTTCAGATTTCATATTGAATAAAGAACAATATTGCTCATTAAATAAAGATCAACAATAGTCCAGGGCTTGTTTGATAAATTTTCTAAGACTTATGTTTATGTGCCAGTATTGAATCCTATTTGTTTCTCTTACAGCATCAAGCAAAGGACCTTATGTAATCATGATGGTGATTCAGTTGTATAAATGAATGAATAATGAAATGAATGAATGAATGAATGAATGAGTATTATCTTTAAAAGAAAATGGCTGTAATGGCAGTAAAAGCCCTTATGAAATAGGGCCATCAAAGATAATGGTTTCTTATCTCCCGTTCATTTAATTTTAACCTTCACAGGGGGAATTTTTCCATTTTATGGTAACTAGGCAACCTGTTATTTTGAATCAGTTAGTACAGGCTTTGCACACTGGATGCTCGATAAATCCATTTTGATTAATGAGCAATTTACAACACTGGTGAAGACTGTTTTGAATCCTATTCAAAGAGAATAGATGATCTCTGATAAAAAGGACACATTCAATAGCTGCATGCCAGGATAGTGTGGGTCTTGGTTACCTCTATTCAATTTGCTAATGTGCTTACTGGACTGTGGTCAATCTGAAATGGAAATGTCATCTAGTGAATAATCTTCCACGCCTCACTGCACCTCCCCCAACATCTGAAACAGGAGTGTGAGGGTGATTCTTTAACTTATTTATACCCAAACATTTTCTGAAAATGAAACTTCCTTAATTCTAATGCCAAAATTTTGAAATTAAAATAATTCAGACTGGACTAGGACAAATGTTTATCTCTGCTAAGCAAGTGGGTAGTTTCAACATGATTTCTGTGGGTATGTTTAACTCATTTAAGAGAGCAAACTATTTTTAAGCCCCTTGGAAGCATTCTTTTACATACGAATACTGGCCTTACTGATAAGAGCCATTTTTATCAAACAGCAATTATTTATTTGGCATTTGCTTTGTGCTCAGTGCTGTCTTAAGCCATTTATTAAGGAAGATAACTATATGGTAAAATTGTAACCCAGTGCTAGTTTATGGAGGGATAAAGAGAGAAAACTAGGGCAGCATTACCTGCAGCAAAAATTAACTCCCTCCTTCATTCATATGGACAGTTTACCAATTTGAAAATGTAATCATTTGAATTTGCTTAGATTGGTAGAAGTTTTCCATATTTGGAAAACAAGATTCTAAAATAAAAGAAAATTATACCTCCCCACCCTCCCATCAATTTTACTCGTACTATAAATGAATAACATACATTGTAGATTAATAAAGTTTCTAAAAATACAATGTACTCTAAGTTGCTGATGTAGGAATATCGGCTTTATTATTATTTTTAAAAAAAATTTTTATTGAATCAAACTTGATTATACATATCTTTGGGGTTCAACATTGAGATATGTTGATCAAATCAATATTACTAGCATATATGGTTACAAATCATAATTATTCTTTATGCCCCTTGTCCAATTTCTCACCTTCCCCCTTTCCCTGCCCTCTCCCCTCTCTAATTACCCTAGATTTCTTCTCTCCTTCTGAAAGAATAATGGTTACTCTGTTGATTTGTTGCCTAGATGATCTGTCCAATGCTGAGAGGTGTGTTCAGGTCCCCCAATATTATCATAGAGCAGATGCTTCTTTTGTCACTTTGAAACAGGTTTTGTGGAGAGAGACATCCTCTTCTTTTCTTTCTCTCTACTGGTGACTCTCCTTGTGTCAATGCACTCCAGTGGCTAGTGGACCATCTGCGTGGAGGTTGTGGCATCTAGCCGCTTTTGCGGCAGCCATAGTTATTGTGGAGGCTGTAGAGGGCCACCCACATGGAGGTGATGTTTTTGGCATGCTCCTTGGGCTGGCAGTGTGCCTGGTTGTGGGGAATGTCTGGTCCCTGGCTCCATGCCTGGGGTCCCTGGGTGTGCCCTGAGGTACTGGCTTAGTGAGTCTGGTTGTGGGAGGGGGTTTTGGTCCCCTTCTCCATGCCTTGGGTCCCTAAGGTGGGCCCGGAGGTGCTGGTGCACTGTGTGGGGCTGTGAGAGGGCAGTCTGGTCCCTAGCTCCATATCTTGGGTCCCCGGGTGGGCCACAAGGGGCTGGCACAGTGTGCCTGGTTGTGGGAGGATGGTCTGGTCCCTAGCTCCATGTCTTGGGTCCCTAGGCGTACCCTGAGGTGCTGGCACAGTGTGCCTGATTGTGGGAGGGTGGTCCAATACCCGGTTCCATGCCATGAGTCACTGGGAAAGCCCCCAAGGTGCTGGCACGGTGTGCCTGGTTGTGGGAGGGGGGGTCCGGTCCCTGGATCCAAGCCTTGGGTCCCTGGGCAGGTCCTGAGTTGCTGGCATAGTGTGCCTGGTTGTGGGAGGGAGGTCTGGTCCCCAGCTCCACATCTTGGGTCCCCAGGTGGGACCCAAGGTGTTGGTCCAGTGTGCCTGGTTGTGGGAGGGGGGTCTGGTCTCCAGCTCCATGCCTTGGGTCCCCACGCAGACCCCGAGGCACTGGCATGATGTGCCTGGTTGTGGGAGGGCAGTCTGGTCCCTGGCTCCATATCTCAGGTCTCCAGGTGGGCCCTGAAGTGCAGGCACCACATGCCTGGTTGTGGGAAGGCATCCGGTCCCAGGCTCCATTCCCTGGGCTGGGCCCCTGGGTAGGGCCCCAAGCTCTGGTGGTGTGAGTGGTTGTGGGTGGGGGTCTGGTACCCCGCTCCATGCTTCATGTCCCCTG
This sequence comes from Galeopterus variegatus, assembly GCF_000696425.1. NCBI lineage: Eukaryota > Metazoa > Chordata > Mammalia > Dermoptera > Cynocephalidae > Galeopterus > Galeopterus variegatus. The sequence goes on from NW_007738770.1 coordinate 26,316, forward strand.
GTGGGCACCAAGGCATTGGTGGTTTGCCTGGGCTAGAACTAATTTTTTTGTCCTTTGCTTACTTCTAAAATGGGGGAACTTCCTGTGGGAACCAATACTTGAGCTCTGTGGTTGAGCTAAATTGCTGCTTTGCTGTTTCCCTAGGGAAGGCTTTTTGTGGAGCTCAGGGTTTAGTGGTTGACTTTATAGGTATTTCCAGTTATCCAGAGGGCTGGTGTACCTGGGTTGTGTAGGAACACTGTAGGAACACTGATCTGGGCCTGAGTTTTTTCATCAAACTGCACCCCATTCAATTCTGTATTCCTGACCAGTCTCTTCTGGTACTGCACTGATTTGGGGGCAGATCAGCTGTACTTGCTGTGTCCCAGTGTTCTACCAGTGGGCCTGTCTCCCCCACTGCCCTTGCTCCAAACACTTTCCATGGGACAGGTCCTGTGCCAATCCCTTGCGATAACTCACCGGCTTCTGAATGTCTCCCCCTTTTCAGCTGTTCTGGCTTCTCGCTCCTGTGTGGGTCCACGGGAACCCTATGAGTGGTCTTGCTGTCCTGGGGGCCACCAAGACTCTTGTCTCTCCAGCTGCCTCCAAGTAACTCCATTGGAAGGGCAGAGTGCAGCTTCTGGAGCTCCTGCGCTATGCGCTCAGCAGCTCCAGCCTTAAAGTGACTGTGGCCCGAAATGCTCAGAGCAGTTTTTTCTTTCTCTCATCCTGGCTTCTCCTACCTTCATGAATTCCATGGGTCTCTCTTCCTCTTCCCGAGCTCCAGCAGCCCCAGCTTGGCTGATGTTACATTTTTATAGTTGCAAATTGGTTGATTTGTGGGAGAGAGTGATGCTGGGCACTGTCTATTCTGCCATCTTGACCAGAACTGGAATACTGGCTTTTTTTTGATGTCTTGTATGATATCCTATGGAACAGAATTTCTCCTAAAATGTCAGAGCATGTATCATAACAAGGGAAACATTCATTAATTCATAAATTTATGCTCATCGAATTCAGGTGGGCCCTCCACACTGCTTTACATTCCACTTTCTCTTCTTTGCTGTCCTCTCAACTCAGGTGCATTGCTGACCTTGTCTCTCATTCTCAGTAGATGGCTGCACATTTTAACTCATTAAGTAAATAGAAGCCACTTCAGAACTTTGTTAACTTCCTCCATTCAGAGTACAAATACAACTGCCCCTGTTCTCTTCCTCTTGCTCATCCCTCCTGTTAAAACAGAGGAGGTTTTCCTCCTCCTGTCCAAGTCTGGCTCCATCCTCTATGCTTCATGCCTCTGCCTGCTCAGGAATTTGACCCTTTCATTCATTCTTTCTCTCTTCTTCTACTTTTAATTGTTCTTTTCTGCTGGATCATGCACATCAACATTTAGATTTGCTCAGGTTCTTTTCATCTGAAAAACAATAACAGACAATGAAATCAACTAACATTAAAAGCAACAACTAAACAACAAATAAAAAGTTCCTTGATCCTACTTTATGACTCAGCTATTATTCTCTCTTTATCCCCACACTCACCATATGTTCATTTTCTTCCTTCCTTTTCACTTCTCAGCCGATCTTAGTCAGGTTTCCACTCCCCACTGCTCTGTTGAAATGTGCTTTCTAGAGATACCAATGACCTTGACGTCATAAAAACCCCAAAAGACATTGCTGCATCTTCGTATTTCTTAGGTTCTCAGCATCATGGGTTGGTGACACCTCCATCTTGACACCTTTTCTCCCCTTTGCTGACCAAGGCAAATTTTCATCTCATTATTCTAGTCCTTCTCTATCTTGACAGCTGATATTTATTTGCATGGCTCTAAAAGGTGATAGTTCCTCAAGGCTCAGACAAAGTCCTCCCTATTCTTTTTTTCTTTTCTCTCTTCCTAAGTGATCTCATGTATAGCATGGCTTCAGTTATAATCAACATGCTGAAGACTCCCAAATATTTTTCCCCAGTTCAGGTCACTTCTCTTAACTGTAGGCCCATCCATCCACCCGCCCACCCATTCATCCATCCATCTATTCATCCACTGTCTACTGAATATCTCCACCTTCATGTCTCAGATGCACTTTACCCTAACATATTCGTAACTAAACTCTCATATCTTTCCCCACAAATCTGTTCTTCACGCTGGGTTCCTTATCTCAATAAATGACTTAATCATTCATCCAACTGCAGAAACCTGAGTGTCTTTCTTGCCACCTTGCTCTCCATCAACCCCTGAATTCAATCACTAGGTCCTGTGTTTTTTAACTGTGCAGGGTAGTAAGGTGAGGGTAGTAAGGTAATTTACTATCGATCCCTAAGCATCACTCAAATCTATCTGCCTCTCTTAGTCTCCATCATCACCAAGTCTTCTAGATTATTTTAATAGCCTCCTATTGTCCTATTTGCCTTCCTCAAATTTATTATTTACACTGAAGCCAAAGCAATCTTAACAATCACAAATCTGATTATATCACTCTCTTGATTAAACTCTTTAGTGGCTTGTCATTGCTCTTATAAAAATGACCCAAATTCCTAATAAGGTTCAAAATGCCCTGACTGATTTTTTTCTTTCTTTCTTTTTTTTTTTTTTGCCTCTGCCTTTTCTCTCACCAGTCTCCATCCTGCCACACTGGCCCTATTTAGTTACTTTTAGTTCTTTATTAGGGAAGCGGTTCTTCCTACCTATGGGCCTTCACATGCCTAAACAAATTCTGCTCCTACTGTCCCCTTCCCTTCTCCTTCCGCCAAGTAGGTAAGTCATATTCTTCCTCAGGGAAACCCTCTTGTGGGCACCCCCACACACCCCTGCCCCAGAATAAGTGTAGGAATGCCTCTGTTTTCTACTCTTGTAGCACCTTCTAATTTCCCTTTCCGTGATAGCCCTTACCTTGATTGAAATTATATAGTTATTTTGGAGTTATTTATTTTAATATCTGTTTCAGTCATTTGTCTTGTACAGTTCAAAATCTTGTCTGTCTGTTCACCATTGCAACCACAACTTCTAGCAAAATCAGTGCAACCTAGAAGACACTCAATATTAATGAAAAAAAAATAGCTAATGTTATTGAATATTTATTTTATGCATATTAACATATTCAATCTTAAACTAATTTATGAGGTAGTTAGTATTATCATTTCCATTTTACAAATAAGGGAATCAAGTCACAGAAAGGTTTAGAACTTTCTTTTTTTT
>NW_007738770.1:31238-35708 GCF_000696425.1 Galeopterus variegatus
GGCCTATTCAGGTTTTCTATATCTTCTTGGTTTAATTTTGGAAGCTTGTGTGAGTCTAGAACTTTCTAAAAAATGTTGGAATTTGAAAACAGAATGTTTGGCTCTAGAGACCATATTCTTAACCACATTCACAATTCCTGAATTAATTATTTAATAAAACATGTAGTTGGAGATTCTTTTGAACTTAGCAGGATAAATCTTAAATTTTTCCCTTCAATGAAAACAGGAAGAGTTGGAAACTCGTTTACTGGGTTTGTGATAAATCAACATTGTGCCTATCTGTGGAGGGGTTCTGGGGAGTGTTTTAATTAGTCTAAACTAAGTGGATGAACTAGAGACAACTCTAAAGTAAAAACAAATGAGTGGTTAAGTAATACCAATATATACAAAGGGTAGAATTACCTACAGTCATTAAAATAATGTTTTCAAATAATGTTGAATTATGTAAATTTTCATAGTGGCATATAGTCACCCCTCAATAAATGTCTGTTGAGTGAATAAATACATATTTACCATTTGATACAAATTTAGTTTAAAACTAGTATTTTATGTATGTACACAGGGAAAAAAAAAAGACCAGAAAGGTATCACATTAATAGTGCTAAATCTGAATGGTAGGATTATGTGTGATTTTTATTTACTTTTTCATACTTTTTTGTATTGTGCAAATTTTCCACAGTTATCACACAATACTTTTAAAATTAGAAAATAATTAAAAATAACTTAGTCATCTAGTTAAAATAGATCAGATCAAAACAGTTGGTATCTACCTAATTAATGTTAAATATGTAGGTGAAATCCCTTTTTGAAAGAAGGAAGTTGACTAGACTAAGGATAGATACTGTCTATAAAATACTGAAACTCTGCAATAACCATTTAGATACTAAAGAATACAGGTTTTTAACTATTTTTATTCACACTTCAGGATGTTTTAATTTAGATTATCTTGTTTGGTGTGCTGGTTGTAACCTTGATAAGAGTTATTTTCAATGCTCCTAAAAGAAGTAACATCTTTATAGCTCATGGGAATTTACAGTTGTGTAATTTCAGACCATTCCAATGGAATTCAGATCATTCCAAAGCTGTTAGTTTGTGGAATCACCTTATTAACTTTTTTCTGTTTAGTAGCTGCTGCATACTGCATTAAATCGGAAATAGTATTATACTGCAAATATAATCTTACAGACATCTTGCATAATTCTTGTAGTCTCATATTTAACATCTTTTTCTCCCTCCCTACATTGCCTAGACATGTCAGGTACAGCTACTGCAAGCTCACTAATTCATTTTACATCTTTTTCGATAGATGCTGCATCATTCATGTAATGTTACACTAAGACCACCAGTTGTCTCTTTAGGTACTTCTACACTCTAATTAAGTAACATTTACAAAATTAACTGACACACAACTACATTCACACTATACATTTTAAAAGTGACCATTTTACCTTAATTATATTTTATTCTAGATTCTATCTGATATATTACATTTTATCTCTATATTAGAATATACAAATGCAAGAAACTCGTAATAGATTGTTTTTCCATTGGTTTCTCAGAGGCAATTTATAAAAAATGGAAAAGACAAAAATAGTTTATTCTTAGATGTTTTTTGGGGGTATTAACAGACTAGGTTTGAATAGTTTAGAAAAACAGAAAATTAAAAGTAATTCCATGATTTAACCTTAGTCAAGAATTAATGCACCAAGTATCTCTAGATACATCATTTCATCACATGTATCGTCATATATCATATTGCAGTTGAGGAAGCTAAAACAGAATACATGAGTAGTTTCTTGAAAGAGAGGAGAATTCAAAAGCAAACTGGTATTGAAAAATCACTGTAACTCTCAGTGTATTATTCGTAGCTCTTCCCCAGTGCTCCCTCCTACTGTTCAGAACTGTTCCTTTTCATAAGGTCATTCATTCATTCAGTTTTTCCACAAGCATTTATTGATGACTTACTGTTTTCCAGGTCCAATAGGTATGTAAGACACAAATAAAAAGACGACATATTAAACATAAATTAATACGAGAAGTTTTATCTACAATATATTGTAAAATAAAAGTTTACAGTCTTCTAGATGCTGGGAGTTAAGAGGGCTCAAACAGACCTTAGTGCATCTAGAGCTGTATATTTTACTGCCAAGCTTGGCCACGCTTATTCTCTGTGGGAGATCCTATTCTATTTATACTCAGAACCCAGAGAAAAACTGCAGGTGCCATTTAATCACATAGGCTTTCTATGCTTTTAATGTCCATAGAATTATTCAATTTGTTATCAAATAATCATCTAGTGTCTTCTGTGTTTCTCACCTGTGCATAGAGGGAAAGAGAATAGAATAATGGAGTGCTGAAAGCTGTGTCATAATCCGGTGAGAGCAGTGAGCCAGCTGAGCATTCTGTTCCTTTTGAATATAAACTGATATTAAATCACAAGCATCTATGAGGATCCTGGATCATCATTTCAACTGAAGCAAACTTTGGTTACTCTAACCAAGTATGTAAAAGAACAATTTGTCTAAATCCTGAGACAGCAACACAGAAATCTTTCTGAACCTATGAGCTCATTTAAAATACCTTTTAAATACTGGTTTTCCTTAGGAAATCCTATTGGATTGGTGTTATTTTTTAATTTTTAACATAGCTATTAATATAATGCTAGGTTTTTCTTCTAGTAGCTTTAAAAAAATGTTTATATTCTCATTATAAAGTTGAATAAATTATTTTATTCAATTCAATTCAAAGGTAATTTCCTCCTACTTATCCAACTAATGTCAACATTGTAGTATATTTCTTGTTTTGTTGTTTTTGCTGTGCATAGTTTTTACATAAACATCAACATCTGGTGCATATACATTTGTATGCATTTTTAATTTAAACATTTTTTGATGATTATAGAAGTATAACATGCCCTGTTAACCTGGCAAGATCTACCAAGATTTTGTTAGAGCAATCCTTCCCTTATAACCTCCCACCCAATGCATCAAAACAAGGATGAAGGATAAAATATAAAATAAGAAAATTATAAATTCTGGCTGTGGTGAAAAACAAAGAAATTATCTCCATGCTCAATTGGATCAGAAACACAAAATAGAAAGTGGGACCTAAAAGCAAATCCAGCTGGGGACTTGGCCCAGAAGTGGGCAGAGCAGTAGGGAGATGGCATCCTTAAGTACTTGAGTCTAAAAGAACATCATCTGAGGTGGGGACCAGAAAATGAGCAGCTGGGCATATTATATTTCCAGACAATAAAAATAAGGAAAATAGAAGTCTGTGTTCAGAGAGTAAGTAAGATAGGCTAAAGAACTAGAGAAACAAAGATACTTAATGACTTTCAATTGTTGCCAAACACATTTCTAGTAAAAGTTTTAAGATAAACCACTAAAAATTAGAAACGTAGCTTAGATCTTCAAAACCAGTAATGAAAAGTAAAATAATAAAAGAGCTTTTATTAGTTAAAATGTCCCTAAATCTGGAAAAAAGAAGTGAAACGAAGCAGCATGGCAAGCCAAAACATGAAAGAGAAAATAACTGATGAAAGACAGAGAAGATCATGTTGGATGCAACTTTAAAAACTCTTACTATATGCTTTTTATAGGAGTCAAACCTAAATCAAAGTGACACAGAAAGTTTGAAAAACCTGGGGTTAAAAAGCAAAAGATCAAGCAAAACCAACCTAAAGAAAGGCATTGAAGCAATGTTATTAATCAAAATATGATTGAAGACTAAAAACACTAAAAGACATTAAAAGAGGAAACATTAAAAGACAAAAGAAGAATACTAATCATATATAACATTAAAAGGATCAATCCTAAGAAGACACAATACCAAGAAGATATAAAAGCCATAATTTTTTTCACCTATAACGACACACAATGTAGCCTTGAAATTTTAAAAGCCAAACTGATAGGACTTTGAGGAGAACCTGAAATCCACAATCTGCAAGATTTTAATGTTTTTCATATTTTATTTGGAATATTGTTAAATGAAGAAACATAATATAAAAATATAGAATATTGAATAATACAATTAATAAACTTGATTTAATAGACATAATTAGGACTTTGTACCAATCAGTAGAGAGTATATATATTCTTTTCAAATACGCATAAAACACGTAGAGAAATTGACCACTTAATAGATCATTGAAGCTGTTGCAACACATCAGAGAATCAGACCACAATCATAATGTAATGAAATATGAATCAACAATAAAAAGTATAAATCACACTATATTTGAAAAAGGTTTTGTTCTATGTATTAGATGATTTACAAAGTACAAAAGAAATATATGTTTGTAGTACTGAATTAAAACCTATAAACAATATGTAATTTTATAAAGGCAATGCTAATAATTTCCTCCATTTTGCCTAAACTAGTTGTTCCAACTCCCCAACCCACCTTCATTTAAGCAATACTATCAGCTCAGTATATCCTTTAACTGTCTCCTTATATGTACAAACATGG
>NW_007738770.1:36171-37476 GCF_000696425.1 Galeopterus variegatus
ATTTAAGCAATACTATCAGCTCAGTATATCCTTTAACTGTCTCCTTATATGTACAAACATGGAAAAGCATATCTGTGTAATGATGATGGAATCTTAAGTTTGTCATGGCAACTTTCAGTTTGTCAAAGCAAACTGAAACAGCTGTTTGTCGTCAACTAAATTTTAAAGACAATCAAACAGACAATAGTAAGAGGTATATTCAGCAAATGCATAGCAAATTTGATAAGAAATTTGCTCACAACAGTCAAAAAAGAATCAGTAAAAATGGTTTGCTTGAAATCAGAATTAAATGTCCAACAAAACATTTTAAAACAATTCTTAGCAGGATTTGAACTTGTAATTTTGACCAGCTATAAAATGGATTAGAATCTTGCACACACAAAAAAGTTATTTTTAGATGAGATCTGGTAAAAGGAAGTTATTTCCAGTAGTAGAAATCTTGCTAGAAAACTATAAGGAAAAAACTAGTAAAGATATTTTGCCAAAAGTAAAAGTTCTTCAGTTAAGCCACTAAACATTTGCTCACAGTATACAAAAACCTTCCTAATAATATCAAATATTAATCGATCCAAAAAATTATAAATTGCAGGTATTTTTCATTACTTATAGATAAGTCATGTGATATGAGACACTGCTTAATGAATACTTTAGGTATGCTCTGTCTCAAAAAACTTCCAAATTTGCCAAAAAAGAAGAAAATGTTGTCAATTCATAGCCTACCTAATTAAATGCATGAAATACATTTTAAAAGTATTTTACACCAGTCAAATAAAAATTTCAACTAGATGTGAAAAAATCAGTTTCTGTCACTACATATGGTGCTCCTGCTATGCTTGGTCAAAAATCCAGATTTTTTGGACTTTTAAAACAAAAGACTCATATTTCCCTTATTGCTTTGTTCAACGCTATGGTGTATAATGAAAACCTATTTGCATAGTAAGTAAAAAACTAGCAATGTTGGTAACATTTTCTTGATATCATACTACACGTGAAGAAGCTATGTTTGAAGCTCCAGGAAAAGAAAAGCATATTGGTGAGATAGGTACAAACATTTGTGTTGAAATTGAAAATTTTCATAAAACAAGTCAATTATAATTATTTTCCACATTTTTAAGCATGAATCAATATGAAAAAAATTTTAAATATTTAAAATACATGTATTTTATTTAAATCTCTCTCCTATAGGGTACAGTCTATAGTCTACTCATCTATGTGTCTTTCTTTTCTTAATTTTATCTTTAATTGACAAATAATAATTGTATATATTTATGGGGTATAATGTAATGTTTCGATATATATGTTCAT
>NW_007738770.1:37611-38150 GCF_000696425.1 Galeopterus variegatus
TGTATTCTTTGAATAACATCTCCCCTTCCCGTATCTACCTCCTCCCCAGCCTCTGGTAACTATTATTCTATTCTCTACTTCTATGAGTTCATCTTTTTTAGATTCTACATGTAAGTGAGATCACACAGTATCTGTCTTTCTGTGCCTGGTTTATTTCGCTTAGCATAATGTCCTCCAAGTTCATCCATGTTGTCACAAATGACAGAATTTCCTTCCTTTTTAAGGCTGAATAGTATTTCATTATGTATATATAACACATTTTTTTATCCATTGATGGTCAATAGCAATATAGAAACTGATTGCAAAAGCAACACAAATTTGAAAAAAGCTTTGTTGATATTGATAAATTTAGAGCTATTTTTAAATTTATGCATTACTCCTTTGACTTTTCTATTAATAATGCTGAATTAAGGTATTTACTTAACTTGGGCAGACAGTTTTGAAGCTGAATTGGAAAACTTTTAGTATGTTTAGAACAACTTGGTTTTATGAATTTATTTTTTCAACTATTATTTTACAAAATCTAAATACAGATTATG
>NW_007738770.1:39958-41275 GCF_000696425.1 Galeopterus variegatus
TTGGTCTCACTCATGTCACAATATTACTCGTATCACAATAAGACTTTAAACCTTACTGTCACATATCAGGTGAGTTAGCACAGGAGGCAGTAGGAGTATTCCTAAAAGCCATTCTTACGTCTGGACTGTACATGGGAGTGACTTCAAACCTCAGAAATATACATATACTACTAAAGCCAAACTAGATGTACCCAAGACTCATCTTCCTCTTAGCTTTAGTCCAAAAATGTGTGCAGCCATTCTAATAGTACCCAAAATAAAGAGAAGTACGATATTAGGGAAATAAAGAGTCAAAAGAAACACAGGTCATAACCTATTGAAATTAAAATGTGGGGTTTTTTTTAAACAAAATGTATAAAACCATATAACCATGTNACACTGTACACTTAGGCTATGGTAAACTTATTTAAAAATGAGGTAAGTGCCCTATGATGTTATATCAGCTATCATGTCATTAGGTGATAGGAAGTTTTCACCTCCATTATAATCTTATGGGACCACCATGTGCTAAAAGTGTAAGTTACATGTCAGATTGTAAAGACATAGTATAAAAAAAGAATGTAAAATATTTTTTATTAGCACTGTTTGTTTTGAAATGATATTTTGAATAAATTGGGTTAAATAAATATATTAAAATTAATTTTACCTATTTAAAAGTTTTTTAAATGTGGCCACTAGAAAATTTGAAGTTATATATGTGGCTCATATTATATTTCTATTGTACAGTGCTGCTGTAGAGAAAATAAAATGATAATTCACTCTTCTAGCATGATTGATCAAAATTAGTTTTTCTATGATTGTTAGAAAAGTTTCTTTCTGCTTCACAATCTGTTATTGATACTGTTATGCTAAATTTTAGGATTGTTGTCGAATTTGACAGAACCCTTCTTTCATATCTAAGCTCTAAGATTTGGAAGAATTTTCCANGACAAATAATAATTGTATATATTTATGGGGTATAATGTAATGTTTCGATATATATGTTCATTGTGGAATGAGTAAATCAAGGTGATTAACATATCCATCACTTCACATACTTATGTCTTTGTGGTGTGAACATTTAAAATCTACTCTTACAGCAATTTTGAAATGTATGATACATTATTATTAACTGTAGTCACCATGCTGTGCAATAGATCTCTAAAACTTATTGCTTCTAACTGAAACTTTGTATTCTTTGAATAACATCTCCCCTTCCCGTATCTACCTCCTCCCCAGCCTCTGGTAACTTATTCTATTCTCTACTTCTATGAGTTCATCTTTTTTAGATTCTACATGTAAGTGAGATCACACAGTATCTGTCTTTCTGTGCCTGGC
>NW_007738771.1:0-536 GCF_000696425.1 Galeopterus variegatus
AGTCCAGTGCATCTCAGTAAATAGCAGATTTTTACTTTTGGTTATTTGGAGTCATCCTCTAGTTATATTTTTTTTGCAAGCTCCATTTTCTACACATCAGTAAATCTATTGGTTTTCCCTTCAAACTATATCCAGAATATCACTATTTCTTAGCATCTTTATAATTACCACCATCACCACACCTGCTGGGTTACTGCAAGAGCCTCCTAACTGGTTTTTGTGCTGCTGCTACACCCACTTCATTCTGTTCTTAACAAAGTAACTTAAGAGATCCAGTTAAAGTCCAGGTTCAATCATATTATCTCTCTGTTCAAAACTCTCCCATGTGAGAGTGACATAATTCATTCTTACTATGATCTCTAAAGCCCTACATAATACAAACCCATTTTTTTCTTGCATTGTATATTAATATTCTCCCTTCAGTTGTTGACCTAGCGGCCTCGTCTGAGATTCTGGATCAAGCTCATTGGACCCTCGTAGTCTTTTCATTTGTTCTTCTGTCCTCATGGAGAGCTGCTCCCTCACACCACTGCACG
>NW_007738771.1:1669-1934 GCF_000696425.1 Galeopterus variegatus
AAAGCTCAGGATATATTACTAGGTTATAGTAATAAAGTAAAGATGAAAGAGATATAAAATACAAAATTGCTATTGCTCAGATAATGTACTTGTGCTTATGTGAAAAGGAAAACCATAAATCATTTTTTCTGAAAGATTGTTTATAAGATATATTACCTTGCAAGAAGCATGGATAGAGCAAATGATCAATATAATATTTATGGATGATGATACTACGTTTTATAAAAGACATATCTACATACAATTGTTTTAAAAAATATTTTGG
>NW_007738771.1:4092-4732 GCF_000696425.1 Galeopterus variegatus
AATGTAGTCTACTCTAGCTTGTCTAAGCAGGAGAGCACTTATTATGGCCTATTACTAACTCTTAGAATTTTGAGGAAGTTCAGGAAACTAAACTTGATGCTAAACAGCCAAAATGACCCAACATTGCTACCAGAAACTTCACTGATGCTACCATCTGCTGTCCAACTGTCATGAAAAGCAAAGGTTAGGCCTCAGAAACCTCCTATCAGATATTACAGAAATTAAAGTCTTCCTAGCCTGTGTTTCAAAAGAAACAACTAACATTTGTCTTTCAATATTTATTTTTGCCTTTCTAGTCTCATATATGCGTGTCTATTTGATGGAAGCAAGTCTCATATGGAATACCAAATGCAATGGAATCTAAGGAATCTAGTCTTCAGCTGTTCTGCCTCCGCTTTAAAGGAAGGTATGCTACAAGGGAGACGAATGGAGTTGAATGCATCGATCTACAATATTTTCTGCAATCTCTGTGGCTGAAGAGAGTGTAATGCAATCAAAATATGGAAAGAAAGACAGTGTAGCTGACATTCAATGAAGGGTTATATATACTCTATAGGCATCATCTCAATTGATTCTCACCACAATCCTCTAAATCAGGCAATAGTAATAGATGTGCTTTACAAATGTTGAACTAAGTCAC
>NW_007738771.1:5732-12262 GCF_000696425.1 Galeopterus variegatus
GAGGAACTATGTGACTTAACATGCAATAGACTCGAGACTAGCCCTTGGCAAAATTGAATTCTGTCTTTGGTATCTTTGCTTCTCCCTTTACCAACTATCCTTCCCTAACATCATAAAAAAATTTAGTCTACATTAAGAGCACAAAGTCATCATAAATATTACACTCATATATTTCAAGAGTCATTACAAAAGTAAAGAATAAAATGAACTAAGGGAATTCTGCAAAAAATAATATTCAATGATTAAAAATAAGTAACATGTGAGCTGATCATGATTCTATCTATTGTTAGCAAAAGTGTCTTTCATTCCTTTACTTTTAAGTAGATAGCCTGCAACCTAGTTTATCGTCTCCCAGGGACTGGGGTTCTTTAAATAAAAATCAAATGAGATACCACAGCTGATTAAAGTGTTTAAGAAAATTTATTTCTGTTGTTCCTAATTCTCCCCCATCATATTCAGTTTAGATGTTAGCATCTCACACTGTGCATTTTATATTTTAAACAGATCATTGAATAAAGTTGCAACTAAGATTTAATTAAATATCTGAAATGATATTTCTCCTTCCTGTTCTTGAATGAATCATACACTGGAAGAAACATCATCTTCAGGATGGGAATCTCAGCAGGAGAGACTGTTTGGTCAGTTTTCCCATGAAGGGGCAGGACAGCTGAAATTACTCCGCAGACGTGATTTGGCCTGCAGCCAGATAGCTGATACTGTTAATAGAGAAACATCTGTTTACCCTAATATGTTAGTTTACTGTACATGGAGGCCACCAGCATGAGCCGCTGTGCACAGGTATTCTGAAAGGGATGAAAAATCTTTTTTTCATTTAGAAGTTAAGAGTAGATAGAGGAATCTTGTTTTCTAGTCCCCTTATTAGGGTGTGCTCAGATCTTGAAGATAAAGANTCTGCAATCTCTGTGGCTGAAGAGAGTGTAATGCAATCAAAATATGGAAAGAAAGCCAGTGTAACTGACATCCAATGAAGGGGAGTATATACTCTGTAGGCATCATCTCAATTGATTCTCACCACAATCCTCTAAATCAGGCAATAGTAATAGATGTGCTTTACAAATGTTGAACTAAGTCACGCCAAATGTCACAAGACTGTTATGTCTTAGCCTTTAGATTTAAACCCATCTATTTGAGTGCATAACTGAATACCTAAAAATGAATGTATATTCTTTTATCATTATTATCAAATATTTAGCAACACAAGTATTTAGCAATTGCTTCCTTATTATATAGATTATTTAGACAAAAATGGAATCTCAGAATCTTAATAACTTTTTAAAAAACTCTCATAATGTTATAACTTATTTTTCAGAATCTTAGTTGTCTTTATTTTGGTATCTAAGATTTTAAATACCTTCCATTGCCCATTTGTAAAGGCCTGAGTAGCCCCACGTGATTGCGGAAAATTAGCTGTCCCTGTTAGTTTGTGGGAAACAGCCAAAAGTATCCTGTTGTTCTAAACTCAGCCATGCAGAATTTACTGGATATTCACTAGCATCCTAATCAATAACTCTATCTACCTACTCACTTATCCAGTTGAGGAACTATGTGACTTAACATGCAATAGACTCGAGACTAGCCCTTGGCAAAATTGAATTCGGTCTTTGGTATCTTTGCTTCTTCCTTTACCAACTATCCTTCCCTAACATCATTAAAAATTTAGTCTACATTAAGAGCACAAGGTCAACATAAATTTTACATTCATATATTTCAAGAGTCATTACAAAAGTAAAGAATAAAATGAACTAAGGCAATTCTGAGAAAAATAATATTCAATGATTAAAAATAAGTAACATGTAAGCTGATCGTGATTCTATCCATTGTTAGCAAACGTTTCTTTCATTCCTTTACTTTTAAGTAGATAGCCTGCAACCTAGTTTATGGTCTCCCAGGTACTGGGGTTCTTTAAATAAAAATTAAATTAGATACCACAGCTGATTCCAGTGTTTAAGAAAATTTATTTCTGTTTTTCCTAATTCTCTCCCATCATATTCAGTTTAGATGTTAGCATCTCATACTGTGCATTTTATAGTTTAAACAGATAATTGAATAAAGTTGCAACTAAGAATTAATTAAATCTCTGAAATGATATTTCTCCTCCTATTCTTGAATGAATCATACACTGGAAGAAACATCATCTTCAGGATGGGAATCTTAGCAGGAGAGACTGTTTAGTCAGTTTTCCCATGAAGGGGCAGGCCAGCTGAAATTACTCCCCTCACGTGATTTGGCCTGCAGCCAGATAGCTGATACTGTTAATAGAGAAACATCTGTTTAACCTAATATGTTAGTTTACTGTACATGGAGGCCACCAGCATGAGCCACTGTGCACAGGTATTCTGAAAGGGATGAAAAATCTTTTTTCATTTAGAAGTTAAGAGTAGATAGAGGAATCTTGTTTTGTAGTCCCCTTATTAGGCTGTGCTCAGATCTTGAAGATAAAGAATTACAGACAGACCAGAAAGCACCCAGTGTTCTCACTAATTCTGAGTCTTTCCCTTCCTCAATCCTGCATGAAGTCAAAAGATTTTATACTCTTATGCAATTGGTTAAAATGAAGCAATTAATAAGAAAGACATATACACTGCATGCAGTCAGCAAATTCAACAAAATCACCTATTATGTAATACTGCGGCTGAGATAGTCTCAGAACATCAGCCCCCAACTGTTCTTTGGTTTTTTTTTTTTTTTTTTTGCATCTAAAAGAGATACTTGAATTACATATTTTAGAGGCCATGTCAAATTCACTGATGGTACTAAAAAGCCATCACTGCAAACAGATGAAGACATGCAAATTATACAGATGTGTGAGAAAAGTCATGTCCAACAACAACAACAAAAAGCTAAGGGTAGGGGGGCAACGAATGGTCACCTATTCAAAAACTTAGAAATAAGCAGTCCAGAGAAGTTCTTATGAAGGTTGTAATGTGATCAAACTCCTGTACAACCGTGGGGAAATATGCAAACCTTCATGTATAATTATTGGTTATTGAAGTACAAAGAAAACAAGTTTGAATTTGTATGGAGAAGATCATTACTTAAATGTAGACAGTCTCATTGCTTTGTGGGATAAGCTAATGAAAAAATGTACATGCTCCCCACAGCAAGAATCAGGGCATGAACTAAAGCCATAAAACTTTTGTGGAGCTTCTCCCCAGATACCACACTGCTTTCTTTGCCTTTACTCTTTGCAGTACACTTGATGGGAAAAACCTAAGTGCAGGACCAACATTGAAAACGATTGCTCAAACTTAAATTATTTTACTTTGGGGCCAAAGCAGAGTCCTTCTGACAGGTTTACTGGCTGCAGGTTTGTTGGGAGGTATAGCCACGCCCCATGTAGTACAGCAAGTATGAAGTAAAAATCAGGTTTCATAAATATGCCCATTTGGTGTACTCGATTGACTGTAAAATAATTATGCTCTGCTGTGTAATTGTTCTGCTGTGGAATAAAGCAGGACTTCTAAGCATGTACCGGAAAGTGATTATGTGACCTGAATTAAGACTGAATTTTCTCCCACCGTCTTCTGTAGTGCAACAAAAGCATTTTGTAACAATTTTATCCAATCTATAGGGTGCCAGGCTGCCGAGGCATTAGTTTGGGTTTTGTTTTGTTTTTCTCTTTTCTTTTTTCACTCTGTTTCTGACTGTCTGTTTGCCCTCCTTCACTGCCATTTTAGATCTAGGGCTTAAATGTAGCATATTTCAATGAAAGTATCAGGAGTTTCTTACACCCTAGCAGCATTTTACTGGCCAAGGAAAGTGTGAGATGTGAGTTGGAGAAGAAAGTATCCATTAGATAAAGTATTTTGTTTGGTCTTTTTTTTTTTTTTTGCCTGGTAAGGGGATCTCAACCCTCGGCACGGTGTGGTCTGTACCACACTCAGCCATTGAGCCACCCAGCCCATCCTTATATAGGATCCGAACCCACGGCCTCAGTGCTACCAGCACCGCACTCTCCCGAGTGAGCCAAGGGGCCGGCCCTTGTTTGGTCTTTTTATTCTGCATTTTATTTTAAGCTTTTGCTAGAAATTTGGTAGTTTATGTTTCAAAGACTATTTGGGAATCTTTGGAAATATTAATGTAAATATTTCAGATATACCTTCGATTGTATGTCTAATGGTAAAGCAGTGTTCATGTCCCTATCATGGTAAAATTAACAGAAATGTTCAAGATCTGTGCTCCTTGTTACTTTCTCCAAATAATTTCTATTGACCTAAATAGAAAAGAAAATTAGGGCAGAAAAAAAAGAAGGCATT
Organism: Galeopterus variegatus; assembly: GCF_000696425.1. Taxonomy (NCBI): domain Eukaryota; kingdom Metazoa; phylum Chordata; class Mammalia; order Dermoptera; family Cynocephalidae; genus Galeopterus; species Galeopterus variegatus. The sequence goes on from NW_007738771.1 coordinate 10,010, forward strand.
TAACTGTAATATTTCCATTCTGTTCTCTTCTCTGTTTATAAAATCAAAAAGAGCTCAAAGTATGAAACTTGGAAGACATATATAAACAAATAAGACAGGTTACCCCTAGTCCTATTTTTGACTTTCAATTTACCAAATGTATGTTTTATTATGAAAACATTTTTCTCAGATCAAATCATCAGCATTCTATACATTTGCTAGTGAGTATGTGGCCATGTTATTCAGTACATCAAGCAATGGTGTGAATGTGAAGTACAGTGTGGCATGTGCCAGTTTATAAATGCTATGGTATGCATGCATTAAAATCCCTTCGTGGGCATTAGTTCACTCTTTACTCTTTCATAGTTAAATTTTTCATTCATTTTTATATTTTTTATGTGACACCAGAAAAGATTAGGAAAATAGTAACTGTGAGCTCTTTAGTACATCTTTGTTATTTTCCTAAAATGGGCTTCTGTCCAGCTTGAGTTGATCAACTCTATTTTGTGGTCTTTATTACAACTTGTCACAAGTCACAGCCAATATCATCTACATATCTCAGGCCTTCACATTTAATTGCTCCATATATGATAAACTTATCACACCCTCTTTTTATTATTCACCTTAAATTTTGCAGTAGCTGAAAAACTTTAGAATGTCTAGGATGAAGCCATTATTCCATGCTAGGTTTCTTCAAAGACCATCAAAATCTATGGGGCTGGCACTTTGAAGTTTATCTTTTTTTCTACTTGTCTTTTGAATCCCCAGGGAGAAAGCATTTAAGACTATATGTCTTTAATCCAGAGCCAAAATAATGTCCTTTCATTGCTGGCCTCATTTATGGTGCTAGAAAATTATCTTGTCTTGATTAAGGGACTCACACTGCTATCTTGGAGCACCAAATATTAAATTTCAGTGGGTGAAAGTGACCATCTTCAGGTAAATTAAAAAAAAAATTGTTTCTATACTTGTTCTGGCCAGACTGTTTTGAATAAAGATTATTTCCATGTACTTGACATGTAAATAACATATGTAAATATATAAAAATTGTCTAATAAAAAAAGAGGCTGGAGACTCAGAAGGGGATAGTCAACAAAACAATTTTAATACTAATACTTAAAATTATTGAGTTGACTTTACTGTTTTTCTGGAAAAAAAAGATAACACTAGATGAGCTTTCAAGAAGGTTTTTAAAATAATTTGCTGATTTCACAAATTGTTTCTCATTTAGACATTATTTATTTGTTTATAGGGAGCTTACAATCTATAAAGCATCTAATACTAAATGTCTGATTGACTAACTTTTCCCATATATTATTCCCCATAAGTGTAATATATATTTTGGAGGCACCTTTATTCTTATACATTCAGAATCCCAATTTTTCAGCAAAGTTCTATTAAGTGTAATTATATTTGGTATTTCTGTTAAAGTAGCCCTGTCCAATAGAACTTTCTGCAGTGTTCTATAATCTACACTGTCCAATACAGTAATGACTGGCCACACGTGGCTACTGAGCACTTGAAATGTGGCTAATGCAACTGAGGAACTGAATATTTAGTGTTGCTTAATTTTAATTAAATTTAATATAAATTAAATAAATTTACTGGTCACAAATTACTGTCTGGTTACACATTGCTAGTTGCTACTAGATCAGACACTGCAGTGTTAAAAGACTCTCAGACAAATCCTCAGCAATTCATTCAGGCACAATTTTAAGAAAAATCAAATACAGAACGAGTTTGGAAGAATGGCCTCCATTCCAAATTTTTGGATTAGTTTGGTACAAACTGGTATTAATTCCTCTATAAAGGTTTGATAGAATTCAGTGGTGAAGCCATCCAGTCCTGGGCTTTTCTTTGTTGGAAGATTTCTGATTATTTCTTCAATCCTGCTGAGCAAACAGAATACAGCAGCATATCAAAAAGATTATACATCATGATCAAGTGGGATTCATCCTAGGGAAGCAAAGATGGTTCAGCATATGCAAATCAATAAATGTGATATACCACATCAACAAAATCAAGAACAAAAAAATGTATGATCATCACAATAGATGCAGAAAAAGCATTTGACAAAATTCAACATCCCTTTGTGATGTATGCTCAACAAATTAGGTGTAGAAGGAAAGTAGATCAGCACAATAAAGGCCCTATATGACAAACTCACTGCCAACATCATCTTGGGTGGGAAAAAGCAGAAACCTTTTCCTCTGAGAACAGGAACAAGAAAAGGATGCCCTCTTTCACCATTCCTGTGTAACATAGTATTGGAAG
>NW_007738771.1:13162-35955 GCF_000696425.1 Galeopterus variegatus
CAAATATTAAATTTCAGTGGGTGAAAGTGACCATCTTCTGGTAAATAAAAAAATATTTTGTTTCTATACTTGTTCTGGCCAGACTGTTTTGAATAAAGATTATTTCCATGTACTTGACATATAAATAACGTATGTAAATATATAAAAATTGTCTAATAAAAAAAGAGGCTGGAGACTCAGAAGGGGATAGTCAACAAAACAATTTTAATACTAATACTTAAAATTATTGAGTTGACTTTACTGTTTTTCTGGAAAAAAAAGATAACACTAGATGAGCTTTCAAGAAGGTTTTTAAAATAATTTGCTGATTTCACAAATTGTTTCTCATTTAGACATTATTTATTTGTTTATAGGGAGCTTACAATCTATAAAGCATCTAATACTAAATGTCTGATTGACTAACTTTTCCCATATATTATTCCCCATAAGTGTAATATATATTTTGGAGGCACCTTTATTCTTATACATTCAGAATCCCAATTTTTCAGCAAAGTTCTATTAAGTATAATTATATTTGGTATTTCTGTTAAAGTAGCCCTGTCCAGTAGAACTTTCTGCAGTGTTCTATAATCTACACTGTCCAATACAGTAATGACTGGCCACACGTGGCTACTGAGCACTTGAAATGTGGCTAATGCAACTGAGGAACTGAATATTTAGTGTTGCTTAATTTTAATTAAATTTAATATAAATTAAATAAATTTACTGGTCACAAATTACTGTCTGGTTACACATTGCTAGTTGCTACTAGATCAGACACTGCAGTGTTAAAAGACTCTCAGACAAATCCTCAGCAATTCATTCAGGCACAATTTTAAGAAAAATCAAATACAGAACGAGTTTGGAAGAATGGCCTCCATTCCAAATTTTTGGATTAGTTTGGTACAAACTGGTATTAATTCCTCTATAAAGGTTTGATAGAATTCAGTGGTGAAGCCATCCAGTCCTGGGCTTTTCTTTGTTGGAAGATTTCTGATTATTTCTTCAATCCTGCTGAGCAAACAGAATACAGCAGCATATCAAAAAGATTATACATCATGATCAAGTGGGATTCATCCTAGGGAAGCAAAGATGGTTCAGCATATGCAAATCAATAAATGTGATATACCACATCAACAAAATCAAGAACAAAAAAATGTATGATCATCACAATAGATGCAGAAAAAGCATTTGACAAAATTCAACATCCCTTTGTGATGTATGCTCAACAAATTAGGTGTAGAAGGAAAGTAGATCAGCACAATAAAGGCCCTATATGACAAACTCACTGCCAACATCATCTTGGGTGGGAAAAAGCAGAAACCTTTTCCTCTGAGAACAGGAACAAGAAAAGGATGCCCTCTTTCACCATTCCTGTGTAACATAGTATTGGAAGTAGTTGCCAAAGCAATCAGACAAGAGAAAGATATAAAAGGCATCCAAATGGGAAAAAAATGAAGTCAAGTTGTCCCTCAATAAATATTAGATACCATCCAAATTACTTAATGAATTATCTAACTGATGGGTTGGCAATGGGAAACTTTTTCTATAAAGTACCAGAGAGTACTTTATAGAAAAAGTTAGTATAGTATTTTGAACTTTACAGGCCACACTCTTGTTCTGTCCTAAATGATTTAAAAATGTAAAAGATATTTTTAGCTGTCCGATAATATAAAAACAATTGTGCACCAGATTCATCCCACAGAACATAGTTTGCCAACTCCTGATCCAATTTAATGGAGAGATGCAACAATAGAACAACACCCAAAAGATGATTGGCCTGAGAATGTTTGTATCTGATAGTGCAAAGAGTTTTGTGATTATGTGTGTTATATCCAACTTTCTTCAACTAAAGAGCAAACACTATGTGGTTGATGCTGTCAGAATGACTAGAAAGTAATCCAACTTGGCATACTACATCCTTTCCATTCCCAATCTACCAAAATTGTTATTCCCAGTCTTTTTAAAAACATTAATACTAAAGCGATGTTTGGTCTTTAGGTTTTTAATAGATCTTGAATCTTCCTCAAGAAACCAATAGAGATTACTGACTAGTTTCTGCCCAAAGCTGTGCATGTAATCATGATTTTGCACACTGATTTTAAGGGCTCAGGAAATCATCGAAACCTGATATTAAGAATCCCTTCTGTCCTCTTTAGATTTTCTGTTTCTCTGGCTCACATTTGTTTTATTTGTCTAATAGAATGCAAAGATTTGCTTCAAATGTCCTTTCCTTTCAACTTATAGTTATCTGACATAGTGGAAAATGCTGGATAACTTTAATCAAACACAATAACGTGAGTAAGTACTTAGAAGCATGTTTTTCCTGAGATATAATTTCAGGCAGATTACTTATCCAGTAATCAGAATTTTTTTGTAATGAGGAAACAATTTTTTTGTTGCTTTTGTTTGTTTCTTTTCGGTAATCAATCCCATAACATCCTTAGATCTCTCCAAGCTGATAAGATCCAAATTCTTTCATTTTGGGGGTTGAAAATCTTAGTATAACCAAAAACAAAAGCATCATAAATGTTAATATTCTTTTATTTCTACACTGATGTCATCAAGAAGTATAGGATCTAAATGTTTCTTTTCCCCATCTTCCTAACATGAATAATTACCAATTTCTTAAGAGCCTATTCTATCAAAAATGGAATTCAAAGACAATCATTTACCAGTCCCTGAGTCTTCAGCAGCATCAAGTTCAGGACTAAAACCTTAGATATCATCGAGAGCTGCAGTTCCCAACCGTAGAGTCAAAACACTGGTGTGTCATGTTGGTGAGAGAGGCGTGTTACCTAATATGTTATGGAAAATATTTAAAGCATTGTTCTTCCCAATTATGTACTTTGCAAAATATTTTTAAATAAACTTGCTTCTAGTTATTCCTATAATAGTATTATGTACACTGGCATTTCGTTGGGCATTCTAGAATGAGTGAGAATGAGTGAGATCTACAGGGGATTGAACATCCTCCTCTGTAAGTCCATGTGAGCATGGAAGTCACAGGGCATCACCTGTCAAGTGTGTCTCATCAGAAAATAATGAATTCTGAGAACCACTGAACCAGAAGAATTATCCTTCTCTATAGAAAATATACATTCAGTATCCTTATTAAGAAAAATTGCTGCACATATTCACTAATAGTTATGGGCACCCTGTTTAATAATTCCCAGGGACTTAGGTAAAGCAACTGCTTAGACTCAAGAAAACATAAGCTGAAAATTATTCTTTTGCCTGGTTAATCACAGACTACTTACTCAGGCTCAGGCTGCTTGGGAGGAAATGAAGATAAAGTTGTGGCAGTAATCTGCCTTCTCTCCTGGATTGCCCCCTCTAAATACTTCATATAAATGGAATCAAAAAATGAATATTTGACTTTTCTCACTTAGCATAATGTTTTCAAGATTCATCCATATTGTTACATATATCAGTACTTTATTCTAAATAATTCTAAATAACAAATGATATATGTAAAGATATAATACATTTTGCTTATCTATTAGTTACTTGAAAACGACTTGAGTTCTTTCCACTGTTTGACTGTTCTCAATAATGTTGCTATGAATATTCATGCTCAAGATTTTGTGGGGGACCATTGTTTTCAATTTTCTAGAGTATATACTTAAGAGGGGCATGTCTATGTCATATGGTAACTCTATATTTAACTACTTGAGGAACTGCCAGACTGTCTTCCAAAGTGGCTCTCAGGTCAACTTGAATGGACAAATCTGTCTCTGGGAATGAAATTTGCAAATGGATAATTAGTATGTTGAACACTCCATGATATAACTGAAACTGAAGTTTTCAGAGAAGACAGCCATGATGATGATGGTTAGAGTGATGGTTAATTTTATGTGTAGACTTAACTGGGCCTTGGGATGACCAGACAGCTGGTTAAACATTATTTCTGTATGTGTCTGTGATGGTGTTTCTGGAAAAGATTTGTATTGGAAATGAGTAAAGCAAATGGCTCTCCTCAGTGTGGGCAGGCATCACCTAATCCTTTGCGAGCCTGAAGCAAACAAAAAGAAAGAGGTTGGTTAAGTTAACTCTTAAACTGTAATGTTGATCTTCATCTGCCTTCAGCACTTCTGGTTCTCAGGCCTTCAAACGTGTACTGGACTCTCTACTATGGGCTCTATGGCTCTCACACCTTCAAACTACACCACCAGCTTTCCTGTGTCTCCAGTTTGCAGACAACAGATCATGCGACTTAGCCTCCACATTTCATAATTGCATGAGCCAGTACATAATACCTTATGATAAATCACTTCACGTGTATATATATATATATATATATATATATATATATATATATGTGTATGTGTATGTGTATGTGTATGTGTATGTGTATGTATATGTATATGCATATGTATATGTATGTGTATGTGTATGTATATGTATATGTATATGCGTATGTATATGTATATGTATATGTATACACACATACACACACACAGACGCTATTGGTTCTGTTTCTCTGGAGAGCCCCAATGTTTTCTGCACATGTTAGGAGAGGACTTACTATTGAGAGGCTGTTATATTCTATGATTGATCAAGTGCTCAAAAAAGGATTTGACTTGACAATGTTTATTCGCTAAGAAGGATCCAAGGTTGTATGTTGTTTATAAAATAAAAAACATGACGAGTATGGTCTAGCATCATAGCATGAAAGCTTTCCCCAAGTGACCACTGGAAATTGTTCATGGAAAGGGGACTGAACCCAGTCAGAAGACTTCAGTTCCAGTCCCTGATTTCCCTACAAGTGGCACATTGGTTGAGTCACTTACATTCTTTGAAATCAGTTTATCATCTATAAACAGGGAGTGTAACGTTCAATCTGCTGCAACTGTATCACAAGGGTCATTTAGCATAAAATAAGATGACTATTTTAGTCAGTACTCTCCATTCCCAACTAAAAGAGAGAATTTGCCCTTCTTCTGCTACCTTTTTGTTCTGTTCAAACACTCAATAGATTGGATGATGTCCACCTTCATTGATGAAGGCAAATCTTCCTTACTCAGGCTACTGATTCAAATGCTAATCTCTTCCAGAAACACTCCCATAGAAACACTAAGAAATAATATTTTCACAACTATTTGGGTATCCCTTAACCGAGCCAAGTTGACACATAAAATTAACCACCACGATGATGTATACAAAATTTCTTTATACAAATTTTCAGTTTCTTTAATAATGTTATGGCCTAATATCATAAAATCTGTTTCCTGTCTTAAAAAAGACAGTATGATTATACCTTATATTTTTATAAGTTTTAAGGCAGTATATATTTAAGTAATCAGAAATTTAGATTATAAATTATAATTATATAGTCTGTCTAAATTTTCAAGATGGATGATTTTACTCAACAGCCTTTAATATTCTCCCTAATTTTAAGAGACTACAAATTCTTCCAACTTCTAGTATAAATTCAAGTACAAGAAGATAACTCCTGTAAATATTTGGTGGCTAGATTTTTATATTTTTACATATATTTCATTTCTAAATTAACCATAAACTCCTTGGTTCTGGAGTTTGCAAAGGAAAGATGTAATACAATAAAAGAGAACAGGGTTGGCTATAGGAATCCGGAATCTAAATCCAAAGTCGTCTTCTGACAGACTGAATAAATATGGTCAGAGACTCAAACTCTCTGGCCCACGGATTGCTCAATGATATAAGGCATCTAATGATACCTCCTTCAAAAGATTGTTGTGGGAATTAAATAATACAACATATACAGAAGTCACCTAGAAAAACAATCCAAAAAATGTATGTTCTTCCCCTTCGTTTCATAAACCTCAAACTTTAGGGCGATTCTTTGTATGGTAAAGGCTCAACACAAAATGTATTGAGGATAATGTGGTACACATTTATAAAGTTTTGATCTTGCAGGTGTATTATCACTAGTTCTTTAATAATTATTTTCTGATATATTCTCAAAAGTAGATGCTATTTTTAATATGTACACTCTGAAACTATTAATGATTAAAGTCAGTGATCTGTTGCGGGAAATCCACTAATTTTTGAAAAAGAAAAAAATATTCATTTCCTCATCAAAACATACATTACTATTTGATAATCATTAGTGCTGCCCCCCTAATATTGTTTTATTCTCCTCATAAAAGAATGGCAGGATTGTATTTTCATACCTCCCAGAAGTTAAATATGACCATTTTGGGGGCAACGAAACATGAGCAGAAGTGATGTGAATCTCTTCCTGGCAGAAAATTAAAGATCCAACAGGCAACTCTCCACTCACTCGTTCCCTCTGTCTGGACAACCAGCAATGTTTTGGAGAGCAGTTGTTCTTAACCAAGGTGATTTTGCCCCCTCAGGGGATGTTGCAGTGTCTGGAGACATTTTTCAGATGGCATGACTTGGGGAGGATGTTACCTGTGTCTAGTGAGTAGAAGCCAAGTCTGAAAGAGAAATATTGTACAATGCACAGGACCGCCTCACCAGCACCACCAGCAGCCATAGCAACAAAAAATCATCCAGCCTAAAATGTCAATAGTGCCACTGCTGAGAAACCCTGGCTTAGAGTAAGGAATATTTAGATTGTAGACCCTAGCTGTTCACAGAGAGAAAGCATAATCAAGAAATATACCTTAGCTATTTCAGACCATTAATAGTTCGGTCTGTGTGTTATCATAGCACTGCTTAGCTTTTCCTAACTGATACATTTATTTTGCAATTTGAGTGAAATTAGAACACAATACACTTCCCCAAGTAATGTTTAAATAATTTGGTTCTGATATTTCTTGATTTTATATCCATTGAATACATGACTGCTGGGCTTAAAATTGAGGTTAGGTTTGTTTAAAATGGAAAATAAACTGATCAATTCAAAATTCAAGATAGTTTAGCTTGCCTTTAGAGGGAAACGATTGTTCATAAGAAGCATCTGCTTTGGGCCGGCCGGGTGGCGCACTGGAGGTTGCGCCGTTTGGGAGCGCGGTGGCGCTCCCGCCGAGGGTTCGGATCCCATGTGGTGACTGGTTCCCGCTCACTGGCTGAGCGTGGTGCGGGTGCAACACCGATGGTTGTGATCCCGTTGCCGGTCCCCGGTACGAGTGCAACACCGAGGGTTGCAATCCCGTACCAGTCGGTAAAAAAAGACAAAAAGGAAAAAAAAAAAAAGAAGCATCTGCTTTTAATGCCTAATATCCTTTCTCTAAGATACCCAACAATTCAGCCAAATACCTAAAAAAAAGAAAGATTATAGAATTGGCTTTTGAAAATAAGACTTCAGCTTAGAAATTTATTGAAAATGATGAACTCTGTATTATTTATTATTAAATAGTTTAATAATACCTACTATTTGGCTATTAAGTAATTTAATGTACATATTGAAGTAATCAAAAAGGCTGCTTTGATTTACACTTTTATGGAAGAAAGAGAGGTTAAGAAAATGAGCAAAAGTTATAATGACAAATTTTTTTCTCCTATAAGTACTTATTTTAATGAAAAATATTAGTGTAATATCAGGCTTATGTCAACACTTAAGCAATTTTAATTTTCCTTCAGAGTTACATTCTCCTCAAAACATTTCTTATGATTCAATTTACTTATTCATTTATTACTTTAATATATTCACATAGTTCAAAAAATTTTAAAGTATAAAAAGATAAACAGTAAAAAGTTTTCCTCCCAATGAAGGCCACCACCTGTGACCACATGGTTTGGGCATGGCATAAGACTGCTTATAAATGGCATTGCTTAGAGCTGAGCACACTCTTGTACCACATGCAACCTCACCATGCTAACCTTATCCACAGTGCCCTGTTATTAGTTTCATGTGGATACGCAGGTATTCACTCCCTATGCGTCCATAAGCATATGTAATATATGCATATTCATATGCAATAGATGCATGCAAATATAGATACATGCATCCATATGCATATCAAAACAAACACGAAATAACATTCCCCCCCCCTTTTCACTGTTTTTCTTACAAGAAACAAATCCACAGGCTAAAATGTAATCTCCATGTCCATTCACTGTAAAGGTCTCTCAAAGAGAAAACCAGACTGTTCAGCATGCCTTGGAAAATAAACTGCAATAAAAGTCAAAGCAATTATTGAGCAAACCTGTGAAGTACAGATAGTTTATGATTAGCAATTTCCAGCATCTCATTGCAGGATCCATTGTTCCTCTCTTTATATACACTTCCTCAGATAATCTGTCTCCTGCCACTCAAAGCCTCTCATTTTCAAGTCTACTATTTCAGACCATACCCCTTAATTGAGCTTTGCCCCCACAACTTATCCTGTTGACACTTAGCACACACATTTCAATTTCCCTTAATGTTATACATCTGGTGATCTAATGCCTAATAATGTGTCAGCCATTGATAAATGCTTCAGTGTTACCCTCAGACAAAATATATACTGTAATTTTTTATTCTTGTTAATATATTATGTAAGGTTCAGTTTCCAAATGTTTAAAATATACGGTACATTTAGAAACTTCACTTAAAATATATTTGAAAAATTCTGTGTAGGTTGATATTGAAATCACAGTATTTAAATACCACCTTCTGGATGTTAATAGAAGTGACCCTCAAAATAGGAAAATATGCATTAACCTTAGAAATGAGGAAGGCACCATCCATATAATAAGATCGTCAAGGTATTTCTGAATTACATAATGCAGGTTGGTCTAGATTAGGAGCCACACAGGAACAACTGATTATCCTTAGTCATGTGGAAGAGCAACGTGCCCAAGAAATGTCACTGAGCATTATTGGTAATAATAAAGATTTGGAGACAAAGCAAATATCAATCATGATATTACCCTCTCAGCAAATGACTGAAATATTACCTGTTGAATCTTGGTGCTTAGGCTATGTGCCTGTGAAGGCCAGAAATTTAGGAAACTTGATAGAAATTATCAGAATATCAGACCAGGTTGGCTTCTCCTAAAACCTCCATAAGGTATAGCAAAAAGCACCATGCTTAGGTCTAAGGTAGTAGTTCCCAAAAAGTGCTCTGGAACCAGCAGGACCAGCATCACCTGGGAACTTGTCAGACAAAAAAATTTTCTAGCTCCACCCCAGACCTACTGTATCAGAAACTCTGGGGTGGGGCCAAGCAGTCAGTATCTAGTAAACACTCCTGGTAATAATGACACATGCTAAAGTTTGAGGATCACTGATCTAAGGCAATAGTTCTCATTCTAACTGCTCATTAGAACTGTAGAAAATATACCAAGGGAACGATAGAAAATAGGGTTGCCATAGTTCCATCCTCACAGATTTCTATTTAATTGTTGTGTGGTAGGGCCAAATATATTTAAAGGCTCCCTGGGTGATTCAAATGTACGAACAGAATTGAGAACCAAAACTGAGGAGACCCAAGTGAAAAGCAGAAAAAGAAACAGAACACAGCTCAGCTTTATTATGAAAGACTTTTTCTGCTTGTGGTCTGCAATGCAAAGCTACTGAAGGTCAATCACGGACTTGCAATATTTTAATAGCTCGATTCTCTGTACCACGTCAAATTTTATGTGAGTAAGGACAGAAATGTAGGGGTCCAAACGAAAATGAGAGACTGGGTCCTTGGTGGTATCAGAAAAGTGACAAAAGCCTGAAGAAAAGTCTGAAGCCCCTGGGCCAGCCTGCTGTGCAAGCTTGGGCCAGCCTGCTGTACAAGCTTCACTGAGATATGTGCTGGAGTGTTATTCCGTCAGACTCCCCTCTTAACTGACAGATGACCACTGCTCTGAAGAAGAAACCAAAGCCCATCCAGGAGAAAGTGTTATGAGAGTGGTCATATGCACAGGCTTAGGAGCCAAAGTGCTTTTTCTGAATTTTGGTTCTGCCTATTACGAGCCATGTAACTTGGCAAAGTAAGGGGACTCCATTATGCCCACTTTTCTCCTCTAAAAAGTGGATATACTATTTTACCTATCTATGAGGGTTGCAGAGAAGGATGGATGAATGAATGCATTGATAAGACACTTAAAACAAAGCTTAACACTTATTGTTAGGCTTAGAAATAAGATTAAAGTACAGAGTCCAGGATAGCTTGTTGCTAAGAAACAAAAATTAAAAAGGAAGGTGAACATTAAATGACCATGAGTTAGGCATTAGTTACCAGCCATAAAAATAATGACACATATGTTGTATATGATATATATAACTACATAGAATTTAATGTGCAGATAGATAAAATATTCCAGGCACCTTTATAGAAAATGGCAATGAACAAACAGAGAACACTTTATAGTGAGAGAGATAATATTCTAGCATTTTAGGGGGGCAACAAAAAATAAATACACTAATAATATATAACACCAGATAAATATAAGAACTATGAAGAAAAATAGGACATAAGTAACAGGAGGTGACACTTGAGAAGCAACTTGAAAAAACTGAGGAAAGTCGTGTTCACATCTGGGAACAGGAAGATAGATTCAGAAGAACAGCAACCCCAAAGCATTATGAGCTTGAAGTGTTTGCTGAAGAGCAAACCAGTGTGATTAGAATGCGCTGAGAAAGGTGGAGCCCATTAGAGATGAGGTTTCAGAGATGGTCATAGCCCAGACATACAGATCCTTGCAACACATGGTCAGGAGTTCAAATTTTATATTACAATAATGAGAAAACCGAACTATTTGAGCAGGGAAGTTTATCTGACACACAACTTTAAAAAAAAAATCTACTCTAGCTATATGTAGTGACTTTACAATACTGGGTCAAGGGTAAGGATGGGAAACTTGGTCAGGAGTAGGGAGGGAAGTCTAGTTATGAAGCTTTTGCATATGAAGCTTTTAGGCCAAGCAAGAGATTATACTGGCTTGAACCAGGATGACAGCAGTGGAAGTGATAAGTGGTCAGATTCAGAATAAACTTGGATTTGGGGATCCGATTTATGAGAGTGTTTGGCCTGAGAAAATGGGTGAACCATAGGGCCATACACTAAGAAGTGAGAAGACCCAAAGGCTTGGCCTTGTTAAATTTGAACTGCTCACACAGAGATTCCAAGGAGAAGTTGGAAATGCAAGTCTGATGATCAGGGAAAATATGGGGGCCAAAGATATTAATCAGGTTTTACAAATTCATTTACATCCATGAGAATACCTGAGATCACCAAGGAAGTGAGTGCAGGTGGAGAAAAAAATCTAACTCCCTGGCATCCAACCAGTTAGTTAAGTGAAGTATTTGCTTTGCAGCCCTGGCTATCAGACACCTATGACTACGTAATCCCTAAAATAATTCCATGTATCCCCAAACTCATGTCAATAGGAAAAGGATTTCCAAAGTGGTATGGTCCACAGATGGGGAATCCTCCACTGCCCTTTGGAAAAGTGATCATGATGGATGTTGGGAAAGTCAACCTTTTCACATATGGGAGATATGGCTTTTCCTTTGTAAAACTCAAAGCCTCAGGGGGAAAAAAATAACAACCATTGTCTTCTGGAATAAAACCTATACTCTGGAGCTCAGATCATCGTGTGTTGCTTTCTGTTTTCCCTATTTCTAAAAGGAAGGTCTTAAAATGTTTGTACTGTCTTCCCACTTTTATTTTTAAACGGATGTGTTCAGGTGCCAAATCATGACATCCAGTCCTGACTGGGAGAATCTGAACAGAATCCAGAGATTCTAAATTCAGTAACTGAACAAAATTTCAGGTTGTGTTCTGATGGAAGAGATGAAATCTGTTTTCAGCTACACATGAACTAATTGCTTGGTCTTAGGTGTGGGCACTGTTGCAAGCTTATGTATTGGTAAAGGATGAAATGTGTCTATCAAAGAGTGAAATCTAGTGAATATTTTTATTTTTGCCTGTTTAGGAACTCCTTGCCTTCCCCATTTTCTTTTTGGAACTCCTCCTCCTTCAATTCAAAGGGATTCAATAACCGACCTTCCAGATTAAAAAGGTGGGCATATGGGCCGGCCCGGTGGCGCACTGCTACAGTGTGCCACTTGGGAGTGTGGCGGCGCTCCCGCCGAGGGTTCGGATCCCACGTACAGACCGGCCGCTCACTGGCTGAGCAAGGTGCGGGCACAACACCAAGCATTGCGATCCCGTTGCTGGTCCTGGTCCGGTACGGGCGTGACACTGAGGGTTGCAATCCGTTGCCGGTCACAAAAAAAGACAAAAAAAAAAAAAAAAAAAAAAAGGTGGGCATATGACCCCAGTCTGCACAGTCATTTTGTCAATTGCCCTTGCCACAGTGATTGTTTCAGCCCTGTTATATGATCTAACGTGGTCCAAACTGATTCCTGCTCTGAGATTTTTGTTTAAAGCAAGAGGGAAGGGGCCTTCCATTTGGGGTCATGAAGTTTGAAGAATGTGAATTTGGTGGTTACTGGCAACCATTTCCTTCCATTCCACATGGAAAAAAATAAGCTGTCTGATGTAAAGTAAAATGAAACCAAGCAGAGGTAATTGCACAGGAGAGGAAGCTTGTGGGAGCCCTAATTGCATCAGGTTTCTGGTGCATGGGTCTGACATCCCCACATCTGCTCTTAATCCTGAGGTTCCTTGACTCTATGACTTTTCAATTTCACTGACTGATAAATACCGTGCATAAGCAAGTTTGAGTTGGAACTTGTAACTAAGAATTTTGTTTAATGCAGGTTAATTAATCTTAATTCCATACATTAATCTGTTCAGCTAACCTTAATTCTATATCATTAATGCTGAATATGTTTCATTTTATAATGTAGAAATATATCATTAATGCTGAATATGTTTCATTTTATAATGTAGAAATTCCCGAAGAAAAATTAGCAAAGGAACCCCCAGTAATTACATTCATATGGGAACGAAGAAAAATTAGCAAAGGAACCCCCAGTAATTACATTCATATGGGAAGTCCTTAGGTGAGAATGCTACATCATGCATAAGCCGATGGATCACCTGGACTGGAGAGGTGAGATACATTATAAAGGCAGGATATGGTCTTGATTTGGGATATAAAAACCCTAATTTTTTGTGCATGTGTGCCTAATCTCAGCTGGTCTGCCTGAGACTCCTTGAGTGCCAACCCTAGTCCCCTGCATGGCCCTTTTTCCACTCCAACAAGATTAAAGAAACTATAATGAACCAGGAAAAACTTGCCAAACTGCAGGCTCAAGTGCACATTGGTGGGAAAGGAACTGCTCACAGAAAGAAGGTGGTTCACAGAACAGCTACAGCAGATAATTAAAAACAAACAAACAAACAAACAAACAAAAAAAAAAACTTCAGTTCTCCTTAAAGAAGTGAGGGGTAAATAATCTCTGGTATTGAAGAAGTGATTATGTTTACAAACCAAGGAACAGTGGTTCACTTTAACAACCCTAATGCTCAGGCACCTCTGGCAGTGAACACTTTCACCATTACAGGCCAGACCAAGCCAAAATAGCTGACAGAAATGCTACCCAGCATCATAAACCAGCCCAGCACAGACAGTCTCACTAGTGTAAGGAAACTGGCTGAAGCTCTGCCCAAACTGTGGACAGAAAAACACCACTTGCTTCTGGAGAGGAGGAGGAGGATGAAGTTCCAGATCTTATGGAGAATTATGTTGAGGCTTCCAAGAATGAGGGAAACTGAATTGGGTGAACTTCTGAAGAAGATAAAACCTGAAGAAGTTCCTGGGAGCTGCTGTTTTATATTTTGACTGATTTTTAAAATTGTTTCATTTAAGGTTCTGATAAAATCTAGATCTCTAATATTTTTAAGTCCAAGCCCCTGGACACTGCAGCTCTATTTAATATTTGCTTATACACAATACATTCTTTGCAGCTAACTAAGCTGAAGAGGTCTGAAATAAAGTTTGACGAAGGTTAATAAAGTTCTTTGCCTAGTTAAAAAAAAAAGTACAAGGAGAAAACCTCATCAAGAACAGGAAGCTCACTGAGACCTACTCTCATTTAGCTTTAGTTCCCAGTGCATGGCACACAGCAGGCTCTGAAATGGATAGGTGAAAATACAGCATAGAAAGGAGAGGCTAGCTGAAGTCAGATAATCTGCATGGAATCACACTGGAAGTGTTCTCTACTTAAAGCGGCAAAAGTTAAAGTCATCTGATGTACTTCAGATACAGACATCAAGGCTGGCAGAGGTAAAGTGACTGCCCAATGCTACACAGCTTGTTAACATCAGAACACAGTCCAGGGTTCTAACATATCTCTGACACCGTAAGTTTCTCTACCAAGTATTCTCTGCTGTAATACTCTCATATTTGTTTGGCACTCTCAGATCACTACCATCATTCCAGCTGCCCAGGCCAGAACCTAGGAGGCATCCAAAACGCCCTTCTTTCTCACCAAGTCCTATTGATTCTATCTCCTCATTATTGGATGAGTCTTTCACTTCTCTTCACATCTACTGCCACTCTCCTTGTCCAGGGCCAATACCTTCACCATCTGGATCATTAAAAAAGCTGTTGTCAGCCCCTGGCAGGCTGCTTAACACATAAATGGCACTCATATTCATTAAATGCAAGGAAGACTCCAAATAGTTTGGTGCTGCTGGGTTCACGAGGTATAAGGCAGGGAGCTCTAAGAATAAGGATTAAGAATTAAACAGGGAACAACCGCGGTAAGTTTCTTTCCTATAATATTTCTCAAAGTTTCTAACTGCAGTGTAATTCTTTGTGTAAAGTAAACACTTATTCAAAGAAAACCAAATCACTTAATAACATCACCACAGAACACAGTTTGGGAAATACTGGACTAGTCTTACGTTGTAGATAGGAAAAACTGTCCTTAGGAATTTTATTCTTATCTTATTTGTTCTGATTTAAAATCTTAGAAAGTTAGAAGCATAATGGGGCCAGAAGGAAAATACCATCTTTCCCCTGTGCAAAAACATCCAGATAAAGATGGCAAGCCAGTTTAGCCTAGCTGCCCGACATCTAGGTTGTTAAATCAAATCACAGAGAAGCCAAGCCCTGAGCCAAATAAACAAATGTCTAGTGCTGGAGACATACTGACTTTGACAGGCTAATCTGGGGGTATGTATGAATAAAAGAAAATTTCCTAGCTCCAAAAATGACACATAAAACTGTATACAGCAGTCTGCAGGTCCTGAATGATAGACATCTGCCTTCCGATAGATGAAATAGCTAGTAGTCTATTCTAGCTATTTTATGTGTTAGTTATAAAATGATAGCGATTTTTGAGGCAATAGTATCTTCAGTCTCTAGATTAATCCTAAAATATAAAGGAATCATTTTAGTTTAAAGATAAACTAAAAAAAGATTAAATCCATTGCTCTCAGCTGTTAAGTTTAGTCATGGCCTGAAAGCACGAAGACAGACTAACAGCCTTGAAAATCCCTGTGATCAGTCTTCTTCTGAGATACAGTGCACTGATGGCTCGCTAATGATTGATATGCAGGCCATTTCTTTATTGTACTTCAGCTCTACATAGTCTTTCAAAGTGATGAGTGATATTTGAGAAAAGGAGGGAAAAATGAGATACACACTTAGGATTTGTCATTGAAATAATCAAATTGGTTCTAAGGTTCCAATATATAACATCCATATGACATAAATGTCAGTAGTGTTGGTGGAAATAAACCTATAAATTTCTGTCCACATATGACTGATTATATAGCAGCATAAAAAAACTAAGTCAAGTCAATCTAAGTGATATCTCAGGAAAGTTGGAATGTAATTTCCCAGTTCAAAATTGCAAATCAAGTCAAACATTTAGAAAAAGACTTGAAGGCAAAAGTAATAGCAGAAGATAGGAAAATGATTCCAAATAAGCCTCAGATTGCAACATTTAAAAGTACCTTACAGGTAAATCACAATCTGGGGTGGATATCACATATCAAGTCTCACCTTGGCCCAGAAGAAACATATCTCAAAACCATGTATTCTGCTAGCTCTGAGTCCATGCACTATAAGCCACTTTCAGATGACCACAGTGATTTCCACATGTTTCAAGTGGTGGAGTACTCTAAATAGACGATAAAAGGAAATGCCTGTTTTCTATGAAAATGGTCCCCGTGTTTTTCGGGCCACTCTAGTCCAGAGTTTAAAATGGAGACATGTTAGCTGTAACTCTGATTTACTCTTATACTTACCTACAGTTTCTCCAATTCTTGACAACATTTTTTACAGTTTTATTGGCAATGCCCCAACAGCTGTCTTGTATGTGCTCCTCAACAATTCCACTCAGTAAATGTGTGACATCACCATTTTCATGTAATTTGTTTTGACTAGCCTCCAGTCACAACCAGGGTCAGTATCTCCTTCTCTGCTGAAAGGCAGGGAAGCACTTCACCATTGTCATGCATTGTGCTCCATAGAAACAGTGCCTGAGTTAAGGATTCTTATTCAAGGGGTATTTGGAGAAAGTACTTTTATGAGAAGTGGGACGAGAACAGCAGGATAGAACAAGGGGAAACACTAAGCAAGGACGTGTCTCAGCTTGAGACTAGCTTCACTCTCATCCCAGAATTTCTGAAGTTTAAATAGCACCACAGAGGTAGCCCACCTTAAGGCAAAGGGCTTCCCTTTTGAACACCCATATCCCACAGCCATGGATCTGCTTGCAAGAAGTGGGAAGAGGAGAACTTCTGTTTGTACAATAGCAATTCTTGGGAGAAAGGGACAGCTACACGTTATTAATCAACATTCACAGCAGCAGGAAGATGGGCGCATGTATTGGTAGAGGGATCCGCATGCGGCACCAAAAGCATCCATTTGTTACATATCTCAGATCCACTTATTTGTCACATTATATTTGCTCCATCCAGGCACAGCTTCTCTATGATTCGGGATAATCTCACTTTCAGGGAAAACTTACAAGAGAAAGGTTAGTAGGATAAACTGCATCCCACGTGGGCTCAGCTGAGCTGGTCCTGAAGCTGTAATTGAAACTCATCACGTCCCTCTTTCACTACCCTTTGGAGATTCTCCTGCTAATTATCTAGTGTTTCCTCTTGTCAGCATCTCTGGCTTGCGTTTTGGAATGACACTGACTACCACTGCTGAGGGCTCTAAGACCCTGGTTATCAAACCTTTTTCAGATGTGGTTACTACTGCACTTGCCCATTTTCAGTTATAACTATAGACATGCCTTATTGTGTGGTAGCAGCTACAACTCCTCATGATGACCGAGATCAATTATCCCTGACAGTAGGTTAACACATTTCTTTATCTGCTGCTCTACTGGCTTGAGGTATGCAAAGAGACCAAGTAGCATCTGTGGCTTTAAGTTCAGTGAGAATTTTACTGTGTCCTCTAATGGAAGTGACCTCTTCTGCAAGTCAGGATCTCAAGATCTACAGAGCCTAAGGTTTCAAGGATGGAAATCCCAAATTCCTAAATAGGTCACCAGTAGAAAAGGTGGGCCACTCTTATTTCCTAGACATATGTATTCTAACTATTGGTTGCATAGCTCTAAACACTAGCCATCAGTGTAAGATGAATGTTGTGTCCTAGAGGACAGAACCCAATTATTCTAGGGATTCATCTCCAAACTGACTTGATCAAGCCAGCAGATTTTGGAGAGTATACTAGGTGTATTCCAGGGTCAAAGTTCATTGATACACCTTCTTTTTTATAAAGTAGGTCCCTTGGTCCGTGGTTCACCATGTTCTGTGAAATTCTGCATTGTTAGATGAGACATGGTAGCCCTCAAATAATGTTGTGGGCTGAGGCATTGCAGGAAAGCAAAGTGAATCCATACCTAACCTGCATGTCAATCCCAATCAAAAAAAATTCCCTTTCCACAGAGTAAAGGATCTCATATAAAACACATGACACCAAGTCATTGGTTGGTCTCCTCAAGGAATAGTGCCATATTGGGGCTCAGTGTTATTCTTCGCTGTGGGCAGGTAAATGCAAATGCTGTCAGACCCATGTGCAGCCTCTTTCTCTGTCACCATAGTGCACAAGTACTGGGGATGGCCAAGGACAGAGGCTGGCTGACATCTGCTAGCTGAGACAACTTGTCGACTTGGTTGTTTAATGCCTCTTCTGCAGTGGATGCTCTCTGGTGACTGATAACATGTGATTCAAACACTCTCACACTCTGTGCTTACACCCATGAGTCCATCCCTATGCCTCTTCCTCAGACCTTCTTGCTCCTAATTTTCCAATGTTGCATTTTTCAAGCCAATAACCACAAAGTATGCTATTTGACACAGCTCATACGTCTGCACACACTCACTATTGCCTCAGGACTTTCCTCATTTCACAATGAATGGGTCCCTTCAGAATGCAATATATACCTTCAATCAATGGCACTTCTATGGAGCTGTACCTTGAGTGATTAGAATACACAGATCTGGAAAGAAAGGGATGGAAGTTAAATGACCCAACTGGGGAAATGTCTTCCAGAAAGCAAAGAAAAAGGTTGCCATACTGGCAGGAGTAATTGTCCCTGATCATGAGCTAGTGTTCCTCTCCTGTTGCATATTGAGAACAAGGAGGAATATGCTTGGATGAGAACAACTCTACTGGTGAGGGAGAATCTGTAAGTTGGAATCAGACAACACTTACAGCAACTGGGGCATGAGTGCACCACTAGTCAACAGGATCTGAGAGAGGCACCAACACTGTCAGCTTCCACCACTGTCTCTAGCAGTTAGAGAAAAACTGCTTTCCACCAGTTCACCCACTTCTGCCTGGTACAGTCTCTTCTGCTAGGCATCACTGACACTTTGAATGCATACTGCCACCATGCCTCTTCCAGGAAGTACAGCGGCCTAAAATGTGTCAGCACTTCCACAGGGCACTACCCCATCTATGACCACTTCCACCTCTCCCTCTGGATCCTATACTATCACCTCACCCAAGTAAAGCTGCCTCTTCATTATATATTATCACTTTGTAAGGAATAACTGGCATATACTGCTGCTCCCTCTGCCAATATTGTTAATTCATGGGAGATCTTGAGATGCCAAATCTTTCTTATGGTCTTTGGCTACATGATAGAAAATGTCTCTTTCCTTTTTTGTGTCACACTCTCCTAGAGGAGAACTTAAACAACATGGCCATGGTCCCCAATGTTTCAAAGTGTTTACTCAGAGTTCTCTTGACTTACGACTCAAACATGAGGTCATGAAAGGTAAGCTGGGGATTAACTTATGTGACAGACACCATGCTCTTCTCAGACAACTCCTTCCATCTGAGAACTGAGCCTGAACTCTCTAATCCCTTAGGATGTGTTCTTTCCTAGAAGGCTTCTCTGTCTCTCATACAAATAGATTTCTTGAAGCCCTGCTTGGTCAGTCTGTCCATCCGAGATTTCCAGATGTATCTGAATCCTAATGGTGAATATTGCTTAGACTTATACAATATACAAAATATACAATAATTTGGTAGATATTTTATATACTCAAGTGTCTTCTGATTGTTTTATCTGCCTCCCCAAGTCTGCTTAAAGACTCAGTGAAGATTGAGTTTACACCCTGAACTTTAGTGAATTCTCCAAGATAATGCCATCCCATGAGGCCTGCCTGGAGAATATAATCAAGATATCTCATTTTCTTGCTAAAACAAATACGTTTCTTATTCTTCTTGTGTTTTTTTTTTCTTTTGATTCTATTCATAAAAACTGCATTTGTATCATTTTTATTTGATTTTTATAACAGATGCAGATTATAAACAGCAGCAATGATTCAGAAACTCCTGAAAACAAAATTTAAAGGTTGTAAAACACATGCTGCATATGCTTTGTAAACATTTTCATTTCATAATTGTATCCATGAAGAACTGAAAAGTTTGAAACACGGTTCAGTTTGATACAATTCAGAATGTTCAAAATTGACTTTTTGTTGGGCTTTGCCCGTGCCTTATCTTTTTTTATATATAAAAACTTTAATAAAGATTAAAGCAATAAAGTAAATCAGGTAATGAATTCAAATACACCCTGGAAGAGAGACTTAGTTCATTTTTAGGTAACTTTAGCTATAAGCCCTTCCTATAAGTTGTTTTCAAATGCACAAATTACTTACTTCAGTAAACAACGAAAAAAATATATTTTCTCCTGTCAAATCTATGTTTTTTAATCTCATGACATGTAGGATTCTTGTGACCAAAAAATTATTAATTCTATGAAAAGGAAGGAAAATAAGGTTAGATAACTTGAATCACATCACATCTCTCAACAGCTCCTTTAAAAATATTAGAATGTGTTTTCTATAGAAGATTGTCATGAGTATTACTGTCTGCAAATAGATGAGAGGGCTCATGCTACTTTAGCATTTGTTTGAAGTTAAGAAACCTGAGCTCTATTTACAACTCTGATTGACATTATCAGCAAAAATCAACATTTCACCTGGAATTTCTATATCCGTACTATCAAATAATAATTGCTGTGCTTAATTGCAAAAGTAACAGAATGTTCTTGAAGTAAGTTTGGTA
Organism: Galeopterus variegatus; assembly: GCF_000696425.1. NCBI lineage: Eukaryota > Metazoa > Chordata > Mammalia > Dermoptera > Cynocephalidae > Galeopterus > Galeopterus variegatus. Next base: position 33,473 of record NW_007738771.1, read on the forward strand.
CTTTGGAAATGAAGCATGAATTTCAAGATACCCCATACACAGTGGTGTCAAGCATGTATTCTACAGTCACAGTGCCTGAGTTCAAGTGACAGCACTACCTTTTATTTCTTGTGCAACTTTGAGTGAGTTGTCATTTCTCTGCCTCATTCACTTCATCTATCAAATAGGGATAATTACAGGGCTTATCACATAGGACAGTTATGAGGATTCAAGCTGCCAATATCTGTAAAGCTCTTAGAACCATAGTCAACACAAATAAATGATACAGTTTGTTAAACAAGTACTCTTCAGGCAACTATCATAAAATTCAACATTGTTTATATTGTATATATGTTGGGGGAAGAGAGTCTCAGATAATAAAAAAACAAACCATCCTGGAAAACAATACATAAAATTGCATTCAGCAATAGTAAAAACAAAACAAAAAAATGTTGTCAGCTGCAAAGCCTTTACAGTATAATGTTTCCACCTCTATAGTGAAAAGAGTAGTGTATTTAGCATACTGTGACTTGCTTAGATTAAAAAAATCAAATTTATAATTCTTCCTTCTCAGTCTAGCACTAGTTTAACTTTTAAAGCACCATAGAATTTTCAAGACTTCTTAAATAATTTCAAAACGGACAACAGAAATATTCAGAATTTCAGAGATGGAAGAGTCTAAAGTTTCATTGGCAGCAGTACAAAGAGTTTAAAAATTAATTGTCCTACCTCCTTAATAGCTAGGTATGTCTATGTGACTAAGTTCTGAGAATTAAGATCTAAGCATGAGTACTCAGTGGGATGTCTAAGAAGCCTGCTTGAAGGGACTCATTTTGCCATATCCTACCCATGTAACAGGGATGTGATGGCAGGAGCTCCAACAGCCATCTTTGTCTATGAGGCAACCTTGGGAATGGAGGCCATGTACTGAGGCCAGTGGAGGAGAAAGTTAGGAGGAGACCAAGGCCCTGGTAACTGTGGAATCACCAAATCAGCCTTGAATCACTGTATTAGCTTGTTTCTGTTGCTTATAACAGAATACCTGAAACTGGGTAATTTATAAAGAAATAAAATTTATTTCTTATAGTTTTAAAGGCTGGGAAGTCCCTCGTCAAGAGGGGTGCATCTGGTGAGGGTGTTATTCTTGGTGGTGACTCTCTGCAGTAATGCAGAGTTTTCACATGGCAGGAGAGTGGCATGAGCAAGAGAGAGCTCACCTCCTCACTTGTTCTCCTTTTAAAGCCATCAGAACCATACCCATTACTCCAAAACATGAATCAGTCCCTTCACAAGGGCACAATCCCCACAATCAATCACCTTTTAAAGGTCTCTCCTTTCAAATATCATAATAGGATTTCCCATCCTCTTAACATTCTTACAGTGGTGGTCAAGTTTCCAATAGATAAGCTTTTGGGGGTATATATTTAACCCATAGCAATCACCTACCTGTGTCTTTAATTTTGAGAGAGAAAAATAAACGTTTACATTATTTAAACCAATATTATTTTTATGCTTTCTTTTCTACACAGACAAATCTAGTCTTAAATCAGGCCTGCTCTCGAGGAAACGACATAACCTGTATTTGCCTCTTCCCTCTACTCAATGAAATGTGGAAAGATCTGAGAACCGTGTCTTTATGAAAAGAATGGGCGGAGGGGATATGTACTAAAACAAACATTTTCCCACTAGTTTGGTCTGAAAAAATACACTTGAGTAAAAAGGAGTGATCTAGTGATTCAGCTCAACTTACCCAATTTTTTTGCACTGTGATTTAGAAAAAAACAAGTTAGAATACTTTGTCTTTATTTTCTGTCTTCCTGTGGATGGGCAGCAGGGTTTAATACTTCTGGGCTCCTTTTCCATTAGGTTGTTTACCATTCCAGATGCCTCTATTCACTTCGTAGACACAGAGAGTCACACCTGTTCTCCTTACCTGAAGCTGACTAGAGCTCTAGCATCTNGTTTCATTGGCAGCAGTACAAAGAGTTTAAAAATTAATTGTCCTACCTCCTTAATAGCTAGTTGTGTCTATGTGACTAAGTTCTGAAAATTAAGATCTAAGCATGAGTACTCAGTGGGATGTCTAAGAAGCCTGCTTGAAGGGACTCGTTTTGCCATATCCTACCCATGTAACAGGGATGTGATGGCAGGAGCTCCAACAGCCATCTTTGTTTATGAGGCATCCTTGGGAATGGAGGCCATGTACTGAGGCCAGTGGAGGAGAAAGTTAGAAGGAGACCAAGGCCCTGGTAACTGTGGAATCACCAAATCAGCCTTGAATCACTGTATTAACTTGTTTCTGTTGCTTATAACAGAATACCTGAAACTGGATAATTTATAAAGAAATAAAATTTATTTCTTATATTTTTCAAGACTGGGAAGTCCCTCGTCAAGAGGGGTGCATCTGGTGAGGGTGATATTCTTGGTGGTGACTCTCTGCAGCAATGCAGAGTTTTCACATGGCAGGAGAATGGCATGAGCAAGAGAGAGCTCACCTCCTCACT
>NW_007738771.1:36842-39002 GCF_000696425.1 Galeopterus variegatus
AAACATGAATCAGTCCCTTCACAAGGGCACAATCCCCACAATCACCTTTTAAAGGTCTCTCCTTTCAAATATCATACCTGGATTTCCCATCCTCTTAACATTCTTACAACGGGGGTCAAGTTTCCAATAGATAAGCTTTTGGGGGTATATATTTAACCCATAGCAATCACCTACCTGTGTCTTTAATTTTGAGAGAGAAAAATAAACGTTTACATTATTTAAACCAATATTATTTTTATGCTTTCTTTTCTACACAGACAAATCTAGTCTTAAATCAGGCCTGCTCTCGAGGAAAGGACATAACCTGTATTTGCCTCTTCCCTCTACTCAATGAAATGTGGAAAGATCTGAGAACCGTGCCTTTATGAAAAGAATGGGCGGAGGGGATATGTACTAAAACAAACATTTTCCCACTAGTTTGGTCTGAAAAAATACACTTGAGTAAAAAGGAGTGATCTAGTGATTCAGCTCAACTTACCCAATTTTTTTGCACTGTGATTTAGAAAAAAACAAGTTAGAATACTTTGTCTTTATTTTCTGTCTTCCTGTGGATGGGCAGCAGGGTTTAATATTTCTGGGCTCCTTTTCCATTAGGTTGTTTACCATTCCAGATGCCTCTATTCACTCCATAGACACAGAGAGTCACACCTGTTCTCCTTACCTGAAGCTGACTAGAGCTCTAGCATCTAGTAAGCCAGAGAGGGTCTCTGACAATGCCCACACTCTAATGACATTGAGCCATGAGATTTGGTTGAAAATATTCCTTACAGATGCCAATCAGTTGTCAGAGAAGAAGCTATTTTTAAAAGTTTATATTTAGAGTGAATGTTTAAACAGTACAGAATTTATCAAGAAGGTTGAGGGCATCTGTGTAATTTTATTTTCTCTATATTATGCAAAATGGTTTCCCACCTAATGCACTAATAATAGACAACTCCCAAAGAGCCAGTGATCATAACAAGGAGTATACTGTTTACTCAGCAAACAGAACTTTGCTGATTATCTCCACTGAACAAGATTCACCTGTAGTATTTGTTTGAGATAAATAATTTTCAAAACTATTGAGATAATTATAGTATGAGAATTATAGTTCTAACCAAAATAAATAACAATACTCGGTGAGAATATCTGGAACATAAATAGCTCACTCAGTCTTTGAAAACATTGATTTTAAATATTGCCAAATATTGAGGGTGTGTTTGCAGTATAGTTCGTCAACTCCTTATCAGAAACAATACTTCCTATAATTTTATTTAACAATAAATAATAATATTAATATAATTTTATTAACCTTACAAGATTCATAAGATCCATCGATGTATGAATCTTCAGTCACACAAAAGATTATTTTGGGGCTTTGGGGGGCATTATTTTTTTCTAGAGAAAGAAGTGGTGGAAGCTGGAGAGATCAGGTTATTCCAAAGACATGAAAAAGGTGATGCCTAATAGAGATCATCTTATGCAGACAGGATGTGACTGAATTAATCACTGCGTGTTCTTAATCCACTTGTAATATAAGTGCCCACTGAGCTTAATGGGATGTAGGAGTAATCCATTCTGAGAAATAACCTGTAAAAGGTCGTAGCACACATTGGAGGAAACCCCAATTCTAACATAAGGGACCAGGGTATAGTCTCAAGAGAGTATAACTAAACTCATTTCCATGTCTAAAGCTGACAGAAGAATGTGTTAACTCCAGGGGATGGTCTGCAGCCCAAAGAAAGAAAAGTTTGCATATTTATACAGTGTTTCCCAGGGAAAATGGAAATTAGGTCTGACTGGAGAATGGGCTTATTCTAGTCAATAAACTGCATGATTACGAACAATTCCATCCCACTTTATTTAAAATTCAGTGATTAAAAAATAGCAAGCTAATATTAAACCAAAGAGGTAAGTGGGAGAAATGCAGCTTTCATTTTAATTTCATTTAAAGGATACACTATTCCTTTAAACCTCCATGAATAAAAGAATCATCCAGATTAAAATAAACATAAGAGCAAAATAATGGCTAGAAATCAAAAAGATACCTGTCGGGGGAGAGTAAGAATATGTGTCTAACCATTCCAGGCAGTAACTGAAGGTAGAGTATATTTTCAACACAATTGTATCAGCATCTGCTTTTCCTGAGTCCCATTTCTGTATCTGGTCTGAATGGAGGAG
>NW_007738771.1:40862-41265 GCF_000696425.1 Galeopterus variegatus
TGGGTCTTTCACACCCAGGCCACTCAGGCTGTCATACTAATCTCTACTGGAAACACCCTCATGGACACACCTGAAAAGAGAGCTTTACCAGGTTTCTCAGCATTCCTTCATCTAGCCAAGTTGACAAATTAACTTTCACAGAGGAGATATTCAAAGAGAGGGTTTGCTGGCTTTGAAGATGGAGCAAGGGAACTGTCAGCCCAGGAATGGAAGGACTCAGGAAGTTAACGGCCCTCAGCTGACAGCCAGCAAGAAAATGGGAATCGCAGTCCTACAATTACAGGAAACTGAATTCTGCCAACAACTGGAATGAGCAAAAACGCTGATTTTACCCTAGTGAGCTGAGACCTGTATCAGACTCCTGAACTACAGAACGGTATAATACATTTTTGTTGTTTTAAGC
>NW_007738772.1:0-6321 GCF_000696425.1 Galeopterus variegatus
CCAAAAAAAAAAAAAAAAAAAAAAAAAAAAAACTTTCTGATTAGTGTAGGTGTATAGTATACATAAGTATATTATAAATACTATGTGGTTTATATATGTAAATATAATGATATTAAATATACTATGTGTAAAATATACTATATTTAGTATATAAATATAAATTTGAATAATCATAACCACATCTTTATAAACTCTGATATTTGATAAGACTATGTTTGATCTCTTTACTTAACTTATCGCTTATTGAATAATATGTCTATCTCTGAACTTGAAAATCAAACCATGGTATGATGATAGTAACCTGTACACATACTCATCATCCGGTATTTTGTATGCACTGTGGTAAGGGCCTTGTGTTACTGAATCTTCAAAACATAATGCAAAGCAGACATTATTATTTAAATATTTTAGAGAAATACCAAACTGATGTTCCAAATGGTTAAGAAACTTTACTCAGCTGGGAGCTGATGGAGCCACGATTCAACCTCGGGTCTTTGTGATCACAAGAACAAATGTTCTTTCCACTAGAACATGTTTTAATAGTGGTTGTCAGAGAACAAAGCCAATGGAGAGTCAGACATGATTTATAATTTGGCTCAGTAATTACTATATTCTTGGTGTGAACGTTTAATTCTTGCTCATCTTTCTAAAATCTCCAGTTTCTTCACATACAGCAGAAGTATTATTAATTTACTTAACATGGTGCTTGCATAGTAATCTTTGAAAAATAATTAAAGGGACTCAATGTTTGGTGTAAATTTCAAGAAATATTACGTTGTTTCACATTAAGATTATGCCATTTTCTTAAACAGATTATGTGATGAATAATAGTTTATACAGTGAAATAATGGGGGGGGGGACCCTTTAATGAATGAGGATAAAATGGTACAAACTGTGCTTTCAATATAGTGAAGGGAGTAGCTAAATACCCAGATTGTCAACTTCGCCAAAACTTGTTTTGTTTTGTCTTTTGCCTTATCATCATTCGTCTGTACAATAGTAGAAATTGAATTCAAAGGTAAAACAATTACAATGCAACAGTCTTTGGTAGTAGCTTTTTAAGTAAATCATGAAGTGGGTCCCAAATCCCCATTTCCTTTTACAATAATTTTTTATTAGCCTGTTTCAAGTACTGAAGTCTCCTGATTTAGGAGGCAGATATAAGAATAATAGTGAAAGTTTTTCAATCTGTATCAGTCGTGCCTTCTTCTAAGTAACAGACATGATAGAGGAATGGTACTTTGAAATTGTCCTTTCAAGCTGATTTGACTGTTGTCACTTTGTGAAGAATTAGCTGTCAGTGACTACTCCATGGAGATTTTTTTAAAACTATTTAGCTATGCTATGATAAATTTTGACTTTTTCCTGTACTTTGATATTTTGATATTTAGAAATTTTTATCTTTTATTTCATTAATATATAGTACATGTTTAAATATTCATGGATACATTTTGCATCAATTTGGAAGACAAACACATTTCCATAGACAAAAGAAAAATGTCTAAAGAAGTTTTCAAAATTGGATAACAACATGTTTTTCTTAAGTGGAAGACTAGGTCACTTAAAACCTATTTTTTAAAAATTATTTTCTATCTTAAAAGCTTTCTTATATATGTAGCACACTCATCAAAATATGTGAAAATAGCTTAAACAATAATTCAAATGGTTTCAATTTTTTTGATGACTTATTGTCATCATTATGGCTACAGTAAGTTGAAATCTAATAAAAATCTAATAAATCCCTTAGTGAATTAAAGCGGTGCTCTCAAAAAAACTTTACAGACTACTGTAGAATTTTTTACAGAGGATTGTATTTACTGTTCAAGAAAATTCCTGAAGAACAATTAGGCCCAGCCCCAATTATTATGAAGGGAAAGGAGGAATATCAAAATCTTTACCTTGGTGTCTAGAGGGTGAGGAGGAAATTTGAGAAAATAGAGAACTTGAGGAAGAAGGGTTTATTACTTGTTTATAAACTTCTATTTAGCATCATATTTTAGAAAATTAAATGATTTCAAAGCATGAGAGTGGAAAATATCTATTTTTTCTTCTTGAATTATACAGAAGCATGATTTTCAACTTGGGATAGGAAGGTTGGTACTACCTCCGCATATGTATATACATATATTTTTTCCCCAGGGCTTTGGGTAACAGTTTTCTTATTATATTTACTACAATCTAGAAAGAGAGATGATTTTAAAAAAACAGTAATCATACACGAATAACGTATGTAAAATTTGTAACTTGTATTAAAAACTAAATCTGAAACAGCAGGATTCAGATTATGATTTAAAGATAACACATTTATACTCTTTATATTTTATGATATATTTCCCTTTAGTTTGAGAAAATTATTTCTTACATTTATTTTGCACTATTTTCTAGAGGTCTGAGCTACCAAGACTTCTATTTCTACTTTTTGTTGCTGTGTTTTCTTTTTTCACAGGTGTAATCTTAAAGCGGGACTTTATTGGTGTATTTCGAAAAGTAGAACTGTAAAGGGAGAGGGTTGCACCTCTTGCTCTCCTCACAACCCCCTGGCAACCAAGAGAGACAGTAAAAAGTAGCATGTGCACTTTTCTTACACATCACACATATTGTCTGCAGAATCCAAAAAGAAAAGCCAAATAAGGCTTTGGTAGTGACAGGCATTAGAAATGGAGGTGGGGTAGAAAGAGAAAAGACAAATGTTTGTTCCCAAAATTACTTTTCTTACTTCTATCCCCTTGTTCCAAGAGCTCTCACCTCCCGGCACAGGGTCAGAGGCCAGGAGGGGTAAGTAACTTAGGAGGGAGGGTGCCTGGGTGTGGAATGCCCAGTACAGGATTGTGATCTGAGTCGTGGAGAGGTAGGAAAGGCTTTTCTGTGGCAATGAGGCCAAAGGATGGATTGGGAAAGCATTTGAGAAGGTGGTTCTGGGGCACAGATGACTCCTTTCCCTGTTCTTATGGGGTCACATGGGCATAATGCCAGGAATTGCTGAGCACACCTCCCAGGCTCCGGATCGGGGCCACAGCATCTGGCAACACATTGTATCTGTCATCCATATTCCTACAAACAATGTTCGGTTACTTTGCCCAGCTGGCACAGGGGCTTGCAGCCATTGTAGTTGCCAGGCCCAGGCCTTCCTGGGGCACTGTCCCTCTCCATTCACCTCAGCTGCCTGCCAGGTTGTGCCCCTATCCAGAGACATATCCACACAGAAAACAGCCCCGCCACCAACACTCCATGTATATCCCTTGACAGTCACCTCCCCTGATTCTACAGTCTCCCTATTCAGGGGCTTTCTCTGTGATGGCCAAGTTAACAGAAGTTTTCTGAATATTTGTAACTGAGTCAAAATCTATAGTGCCCCAGTCCACAGATGGAGAGAAGTCTTTGTAATCCCATGGTTACCAGTGGCAGTAAGTTTTCTCAGGCTCCACATACACTTTGCCCAGCCATTTGATATGACATCCACCATACCAGGAACTGTCACCCTCACAGGAAAGCCATGGTCACAAGGCAGAGGCTGCCCATTCAGCTCATGCACCACCATGGCTTCAGCTTCAGGGTCCATGGCTTGAGCCAGAGAGATGGATGGTCTGCTGGCAGTCCCAGTGGGATATGAGTCCAGTCCCTCAAAACAGATGTGGGCCTCAGTTTCACCACAGAGCTGGTGACCAGCCTGGCTTAACACATCACAGAGCCATGCCCCAGCCCAGCCAGGCTGATGGCCCTGGACCTCCACTTCTACTTCTTTGACGTGAGTCATCTCAGAGCATCAGATGGCGGCACACTTCAGAATGATTGTGATCTTGTGCATGTGGAACTCTGGGGACAAGGACAGCAACTGACCCCCAGGTGCACCTACTATGTATAGGCAATAGATGTCTGGGTCCAGGCAAATGGCTCTAAGTGAAGAAGATGGGGTTGGGTGTGATAGAGTTTTCCATCAGCAGCTCAGTGGGGGGTCTGCATTAAAGGGGTGCTGGCTGTTAAACTTCAGAGCTGGGTGACACATAAGATCATCAGCTTCAGTTGTCTCCAAGATCATTAGATGTCTCCAAGGCAGGAGGTGGCTTATCTTTGGGGATCAGTTCCCCAGTCTTATACAAAGCCAGTAACTCACACACGTGGGACTGCTTGTGAACAGCATAGAAGGCTCAGCAGGACTCTAGGGGACCCCCAGCTGCTAGCCTAGGTATATGCCCAAAAGTTCTGTGAGGGCAAAGACCTCACAGCCCAGAGTCATACAGATCCCAGTCACAGGGCTGTTGTGGGAACTCACTTCCTTCTTACTGTGTACAGGATAGTTCAAAAAGTTTGTGGGAAAATAGAATTAAAAGATAATGGGATTCTTTCCATTAACCTTTAAGTGCTCTCTTATGTGTGGTGACTTGGCAGCAGCCCTACTTGGATGGTCACAATTGGCCCACACTGCACTGAGACCTAGCAAGTTCCCCGCGGCTCTCCATCGCTAGAGCCAGAGTTATCACTGCTGAAGGTTGGTACGCTGGGAATGAAATGAACCATTGATAGAGCAGACCCCATAGGCAGAGCCTTGAGGGGGCTGGCCTGAGTCTGCAAGCATGCCCCAGCCCTTGGGACCACAGCTCTGTGTGGAAGCAGCAATGTGACTGTGTCAGTTCAGCATCAGCCCCACAGCTGTTTTATCCAGAACTCACCAGGGAGCGGAGCCAGCGTGTGACGTGGGGCAGGAGTAAAGAACTGCTGTCAACCCAGGGCCCCCCAGCCAGTGGCTGGCCACAGCTGCCTCCAAACTGCTGTGCTCCCTTCCTGGAGGCCTAGGCAGGTGGGGCACCATGAGGGCTTGGAGCTTGCACTAGCTGAGTTTTTGTTTCTCTCCTTACTAGACACCCATTGATTAGAGCTGATTATAGCAATGGTGGGTGAAGAATGGTACCCTCACTGATGTCTGGAACTGGACAGTGGAAGGGACAAGGACTCCAAAGTTTGGGCTGAGAGGTTGGACACTTTGAGACATTCCCACCCCACCACTACAGTGGGAGAGGGAGTGGGGGACTACCAAGACTTTTAAAATTAATTAATTGATTGATTGATTGATTGATTGATTGATTGATTTTCCTTTTTTGTGTGTGTGTGTCTTTTTCGTGACTGGTAAGGGGATTGCAACCCTTGGCTTGGTGTCGCCCACACTGCGCTCAGTCAGTAAGCACACCAGCCAGTCCTATATAGGATCCAAACCCACGGTGGGAGCATCGCTGTGCTCCCAGCGCCACACTCTCCTGAGTGCGCCAGGGGCCGGTCCTATTTTCCTTTTTAACTTGTGTTTTTCCTTGGTGATGTTATTATGTCTTTGTCTTCTATTACTTTTTTTTTTTTTTTATGCTTACTGCAATTCCTGACTAAATGGCAGTTTCTCCAATTGGTTGTGGTTTTATCTATTGTCTTTTCCAGGCCCACAGGGTGACTTTGTCTCAATTGATGCTGGGAGTTTTGGTGCACTTCCAGTATCTAAATGAAAATTAGGTGTACATACATATACACACACACTGTCATCTCCAAACAAGATTCACACATCTCTATAGGCCACCATTGCCTCTAGCTTTGAGCTTTCTAGTATCCTCACAAAAAGGTACTGTGAGTTGGCCTGTAGTGACACTCTTCAATGAGGGTCGACTTCACCATATTTAGTAAAATTTCCTCATATTGTCATATGTAGCTTAGTAGGGATTATGGTCTTTCTATATTTTCCTTTTTAGTCTTCATATTTTTGTTCAGTTTCTAGAAAGTAATTCAGAATGTTATTTTATTTTTATTCTCATACTTTTTGATCTTTGAGAAGTACTTAATCTTGGAAAGGATTTGAACATAAAATTTCTTTCATTATATATATATTTTTTTGGCAGCTGGCTGGTAACGTGATCCAAACCCTTGACCTTGGTGTTGTAACGCTGTGATCTAACCAACTGAGCTAACCAGCCAGCCCTCTATCATTATAATTTATCTGTGTGTTAGAAATTATAAAATCAGCCATTCTATAAAAGGAATCTTATTACAAAAACAAAATAAGTATTTAAGAAAGGGTAAATATCAATATTACCATGAATTAGGTTGCCATTCATTTTCTACTTACCCGAAGGTAGCCCTGATCTGGTTGGCCTCTTGGTGAATTTTAGGATCTTTAGTGCTGAAAAAGGCAAGGGACACACTTGTCTTACTTTGTATTTTACTCAGAGTTAATTTCATATAGAGTTGCACAGGTGTGTGTGTGTGTGTGTGTGTGTGTGTGTGTGTGTGTATCTGAGAAATAAAAGAGTTAAGAGGAGTGACTTCATTTTTCGCTATGGTCATTCC
>NW_007738772.1:6982-11545 GCF_000696425.1 Galeopterus variegatus
TTTTACTCAGAGTTAATTTCATATAGAGTTGCACAGGTGTGTGTGTGTGTGTGTGTGTGTGTATCTGAGAAATAAAAGAGTTAAGAGGAGTGACTTCATTTTTCGCTATGGTCATTCTGAGATGAGAAGTGCTCATTCTCCCTGGGGTCAGGTTTCAGGCCATTCCCCTGAGGCTCAAATCACTCCCCTAGAACTCAAGCCCTGCCTCTAAGTCCTAAGCTACAGTGGCTTGTAGCACCCATTTTCAGCACCAGCACATGGAATTTGAGGCCACAGGGGGCAGACTTATGCAATCTCGGTAGCAAAGCATGCTCAGTGAAAAGGAGTTCATCCCTTGAATGACCTTCCACTAGAGGCAATAGAGAGCACCAAATATTCTTTTATATATTCCATGCATGTAGTGGAATTTGACCAATGAGCATGCTCTAAAAGAGTTCAACTGAGCATGTGTAAGACTAGGTTACATAACTGAGAACTACCGCTTTAGCTGAATATTGGTTAGATAGCATGACTATGTATTAGATAGCAAAATTATAAAACTTGGATCCTGGCTGAAGGTGGGGTTGTTGCCCACTTCTCCTGGGACCAGCCAGCACTTCACTGGCAAGGTGTGTATTCCTCACTTTTGTATTAAACTTACTTTTAATGGGCACCTGCTCATTCTCTTGAGCCAGCCTACACTTTGTACTAAACTCTAAGTGTGTATACTTTTGTATTAAACTTGGTGTGGGCCCTGCTCAGCCTCTGGAGTGAGGACACACTTTCCCTGTGAAATCTCTATTCCTTACTTTGCTACATTAAGCCTGCTTTCAGTTTTTACTGTGACTCTGCTCTTGAATTCTTTCCTGTGGCAGAGTCAAGAACCTGCTAGAGACCCCTCAAATCTAGCCTCCCAGACCCTCTCCTCTGGTTTCAATTCTGCATAACTCAGTTGGAAGAATTTTTGCATCATGTCCCCATAATTTTGGCTCCATGGCTCTAGAAACATTAGTTTCCAGGGAGAACATACTTGGAGTAGGAGACCCAGGAGATTACTATGGAACTTAAGCAATGGCTATAATCCAATTTACTTCAAACTCCTCATGCCAAGGGACACCAACAGGTAAGGGAATTCCACTAAAATATCTGGGTAATTAACCTTTCTATCAAGAGGAGGTGGGGTTGTTACACATTAGGTAAGGGAAGAATATTTTTGGTGCTTAGTGATCCATGATCCACTTGCCCATGCCCCATTTAATGGCATTATAGGCGAGTACAGCAGTCATGTCCTAAGAAGTAGATGGTTCAATCTACCAGGCAAACCATGTAGATTAGGAGAAATACTAAGTGTAAGAAGAATGAGCATCAGTAGGCTGGACATAAACTATAGCTTTAGTCTTTCTCTTCTAATATTTCCCAGAGAAAAAGTCTGTCCAGAATTCTGAAGGAGTGGTTGTTCATTGAGAAAAGAAGTAGACTGCAGAGGATACCATGTCACTGTGTTTAGATCCTCTCTTCATGGCCAACATGCCCGTCTCCCATATGCTGGGAATATTACAACTACTTTTCTCACTAGGAATTGTCCTCAGTCATAGGGAACTGTCTCATAAAACTTATTCCCCCTGCAAAGGTTTGAATGTGCTCCCCAAAGTTCATGTGTTGGAGGTGGGACCTTTAAGAGGTTAATTACCCAGATATTTTAGTGGAATTCCTTTACCTGTTGGTGTCCCTTGGCATGAGGAGTTTGAAGTAATTGGATTATAGCCATTGCTTAAGTTCCATAGTAACCCATAGGTAATGAGAATTCTGCTCTCATGAATGGATTAATGCCATTGTTGCTGGAGTGCACTTGTTAGCACAAAAGTGGGTTTGTTATAAAAGCAACTCAACCCCCTCTTGCTCGCTGGTTCACACTCTTACCCACGCAATGCCTCCACTATGTTATACTGTAGCAAGAAGACTCTTACCAGATGTGGCCCCTCGATCTTGGACTTTCCGATCTCCAGAATCATTAATTGTTAGCCAAATACATTTCTGTTCATTATAAATTACCCAGTCTCTGTTGTAGCAGCACAAAATGGACAAAGACACGACATTTCAGAGACAGATCTGTTGCAATGACTATACAAAATTACAGTCAGAGGTGAGTCTCAGGGGCCATCAGTGCTCCACATAGGATTGGCTGAAGTGTCACTTTGAAGTGGCATTAAATGTCGGCTTCTCCTTCATTCCAATCTTGCTTTCCCTGCTTCCTTATTGGACTATATTTCAGGAGCACTCTTCAATAAATATTCTGCATTCAAATATCTGCCTCAAAGTCTTTTTCTAGGGAATTCAACCTGAGACAATATACTTGAAAAATTCTGTCCTGTATAATCCGTCTGCTGTCATTCCTTTAAAAACAACTAAAGAACTTCTTTTCTCTTACCGTACTTTAATATCCCAGCCCAAGTTAAGGTGCTCAATCTAAAATTCATATGTTCTTCTACTGTATGTCTATTTGCCTCCCTGATGACCCTTCTAACTCTGCCATGCCCTCATTTTTCTGCAAAGGCTTCTCTTTTATTAGAGTCTTTTAGCTCCTTAAAATCAAGGATAGTTTTTTTTTTAGAAATTGTCTAGTGCTTGGCACAGTTCTTAGGATATAGGAGACTGTTAAAAATTGAATTAAGAATTAACTAAAATTGTTGCTATTTAACAGGAAAGGGCCAGTAGCTCTAATGAACTCCTTGAAACATTCAAGAAGAAAATAGCATGAAAGATTTAGAACAGCTTAGTTCAGCATTGTTTATTATTGAGTCATGAAAGTATATCTAGTGCTCTGAAGTTAAAGGACACACACACACAAAGATCTATATAGCTGGGGCATGGAAAAGTGTATATACACACACATACACACACGCACACACACATATATATATACACACTTTTATATATTTATAAAATATATATAAGTATATATATATACTCCAGCTTCTCTTGAGTAAGGCTTTTAAAGTGTATTTCAGTATTTTGAATAAATTGTGAATTCATAGCACATGGGTCCTTCATATTCTTCTGTAAGTACAAAAATGTATTTTATAGCCTTAGTAATAAATTATTTTAAATTATCCACAGAGTCCATTAGCATAAATAATTGAGTCTTCACTGGATGTATAATGAGAAATATGGATGGCGTGAATCCAAAATCATGTTAGAGTCAGTATCTCTTCCCCTTACTAGTTATTTAAAAGCTTTTTCTTGCACAATCAGCTACTTGTCAGTTCACTTGCCTTTTATCAGTCCAGGTGTCCAATATTCTTCACCAATTAATTCTCTTAGTTTTTCACTCATTTATTCAACATTCATTTTCAGCTATCTACTATTATCTCAGAAATGTCACAGATATTGGGACTATAATAAATAAAAGACATAGTATCTAACTAATATCACTCCTAAATATCTTTAAAAAACAGAGTCATATAAATGAATTGGAAAAAGGAAAAACCTAAAAGACTAAATAATAAATACACATTTTAAAAAGTTTATAGTGTTTGGAGGGGGGAAATCATAGAAAAAGAATAGAAATACATAGCACAATGTCATTTAAGTAAATTAATTGTACTCGTGTAAAATATACTTCATGATAACAACAAATAAAAATAAACATACTCAAAACATAATGGTGATTTATGATGAGGACTGGTAACAAATGTAGAGAATGGAATTAAAAAGAATAAAATTTAAAAAGGATAGCAACTTTGATAGGACTGATAGTGTGCCATAATCTGAGGTATAAAATTAATTTGATTGGGCCGAGCCCATGGCGCACTCAGGAGAGTGCGGTGCTGGGAGTACAGCAGTGCTCCCGCCGCGGGTAGGTTCGGATCCTATATAGGGATGGCCGGTGCGATACGCTCACTGGCTGAGCGCGGTGTGTCCGGTCACAAAAAGGACAAAAAAATAATAATAATAATTTGATTAATTCACCAGAACCTGAAAAGCATTTATAAAAAAAGGAAAAAAAAAGACATGAGCAGGGCTGGCCCGTGGCTCACTCGGGAGAATGTGGTGCTGATAACACCAAGGCCCCAGGTTCGGATCCCATATAGGGATGGCCGGTTGGCTCATTGGGTGAGCGTGGTGCTGACAACACCAATTCAAGGATTAAGATCCCCTTACTGGTCATCTTTTTTTTTAAAAAAAAAAGACATGAGCATATAATTCACTCAACAAAACCAATTGCTAAAATACTTTTTAAAATATCTTTTATTTTTATAAAATATGATTAGATTTAGTTTATTTGTATATAGACTTAGAAGATTTAGTTAATGATGGCAAGGGTGTGGTGAAGTGGACAATTATATAAGGCAATGGGAACTTAATTGTTGTAATCTTTCTAAAATAATATTTGCCATACATATCAAGAGCTTTAATAAATGTCACTACCAATAATTCCTATTCTAAGTACATGAACTAAGAAAACAGAAATCTTGACAAAAATAAATATAAAAATTTCCACCTCAGAAATAGTAAACATACTGAAAGAGCAGCAAAGTCAAAATAATAAAATAAATCATGATAACTTAAAGCTGGGATTTTTTT